>NW_017805744.1:5605609-5617812 GCF_001891065.2 Hippocampus comes
CACACACACACACACACACACACACACACACACACACACACACACACACACACACACACACACACACACACACACACCATAAATAATAACTCGGTCTTTCATCGGCTTCTCTCAAAGGGACTCTGTATTGTTCACACTTAAAACGGGCTTTGTGGGGTAGGTATGGTGTGATATGAGTGGTGAGTGGATTTTTATTGGTGATTTGAAGTAGATTTTAGCTAATATGGTTATTCGATGGGCTTTCATCCAGTGGTTATTGTGATAACATAATGCTTCAGGATAAAGTAAGGCGAGCACGGTGTTATCGCCTTTGTATTCGGCAAAATGGTTTGATGGAGTACAAAGAGAATTGACGGGCATGGCTTATTGGTATACATTTTTAGGCTGCCGCTCCACCTGAGGGATACAGTACTTTCCCGTGTGATCACTCGGGAGACGAGATGAAGAAGATGGGAGAGATGTGGTACCAAGTTGCACATCCACCTCGAGTGTATTCGCTCCTTTTATCCGTTGTTTCTTCTTATTTTCCTCTAATTCCGCTGCTACGTGTAGTATCTCTTTCCCCACAAGGAGCAGAGCCACTTTGTAAAGTTTCACAGAAAGACTAAAGGGCTCATGATAAATGCAATTCACTGGATGTAAGTAGCCAGGGTCGTGGTAAGAAACACCGCAAGCCCATTTCCTGTGCATGCTGCTGTTTTTCTTTCATCAGTGAAAGCATTTGTGGGATCAGGTGTCCTCTAATGGACGGAGAGGGCCTGTATGTCAGAGACCTGTGACATTCTGGATGCAACTGTAGGGGGGTTGAGAACACACATTAGCTAAGCGGGAGCCCACAGATGGATAGCTACAGGGACACAATTAGAATTATCAGTAACGTTTACTTTGTCAATGTCACAGATGGAGGCAAGCTGGCTGCCCGTTTGTGCTCTTGGACTGAGAGCTTTGCACAGGCGCGCCAATGGAGCAAGATTGAAATATCGCTGCCTCATTCCCTTCGGCCCTCCAAATTTCAACATTTTCACGCAAGGATTGAGATTTTTTTATGATTGTGGCCAAGTGCTGGCAAAAAAAGGCTCTATGAGAGGACTGGCAACTGAAGCATGGATGACACCACAGGGTTGGAAAGGGCACAAGCAAGAGCAGACTACAACAAGCTACACAGGCTGGAATTCTAATTTGGTTTGCATCCCTGCGTCCTTTCAATTTCACCTAATTCAAGCGTCTCGTATCCTTTGAGCATTAAAATACAGATCAGATCCTTCAAAGTCCTACAGAGGGCGCTGACTGTCATCAGTGTTATATTTCCATCGTGTTAGCATATCATGAGGCAGATCAACTTTCTCAGTTTGTCATGGCATTATCCAAAGTCTCCCTGCCACAAAGCTGTGCACATTAAGTTAGTCTAATGTGGAGACACCCCTTCATTTTGACATCAAAAAGCTGAAACTGACACGAAGCGGGCTTCTCTTTTAATATATTAATTCCTTGTCTTTGCACATATTCGATGTTCATGAAGCCCTCAGACCGCTTGTCAAATAAATCAGCTGTAGGGCTCGTGGCAGACAAGACTGGCTGACCACCGACTGCGGCTGTCTGCAATGGCAGAGTTGCTCTCAACTGCCTCATCAATCTTCGCGCCATTCTCCCATTATCCGCGTGCGAGAAAAACATCAATAAATTACCACAACAATGAGACTAATCCATTTGGCTGATGGAGTGTCACCTCGAGACGCCACAGAGACGAATGTAGAAGTTGCAAGCACCTGGTCCCGGTGACAAAATAACACATGCGCAAGCTTCCCAAGGAGGACTGGCAGTCACATTCAAAAGGATTAACTTGCACAGGTGCTTTCTCTTTTGCTTTCTTTTCTTTCTTTGTTTTACCTTACTTGAAATTCCACTCCAGAAGGGTGAAATTTGACGATGTCAAAGGGGAAAAAAATTAAGTGACTACCACAGAAGTGGAAATGGAAATTGTTGCAACATAGCAAAAAGAGGCATTTTCGGTGTAGATGTCTATATATATGAAATCCACCCGTCCATCCATTTTCAAGAACGCTTGTCTTCATTAGTGCAGTGGCTGAGCTGGAGCCTATCCGAGCTGACTCTAGGGAGGCAGAGTACCGACACTAATTGTAGCGCACATATGAACAAACAACCATTCACTATGTGGATGCAAACTCCCCATAGCTCAAGTTGAAAATGCACTTGAAAACGCATCCGTTTATATTTGTGGTCTCCTGATGGAAAATGGATTTGGACTGAATCTTGTTGCTCATGCATATGACAATTTGTCAACCAAAATGTTTGAATTGAAAAACATGTTTGAATATGTGTGATTAATTGAGTGCAATAAATCAATTAAACACTTCATGAATTAACAATGTCGCTGATGATGTGGTGATACACTCTTCGGACTTGTGTGAGGGGAGCGTGGGGATCGGTTCCCACTCAGTGATGGTGTAAATGTGGGTGTGTGGTGTTGCTTGTCTCTATATGTGCCCTGTGACTGACTGGCAACCACTTCAGGGGTTAGTCCGCCATTAACCCGAAGTCAGCTGTGATATGGTCCAGCAACTCCCGTGACCGTACAGGATAAGCCGCGTTGAAAGTGGATAGATGGGTGGATTATTGAATTAGCTAGAGGCTGGGATCTTATTGGGATTTTTTTTCCGTTGAGTCCCATCACAAATTTTAAAACATTCCACGATGACGAGAAAAATATGTACATATCTGGTTCTAAATCTGTCCAATAGTAGTAATTTGTTGTACACACACCCACACCCACACACATACATTTCCCAGCAGACTTTTATGAGTCTTTCTAGAAAAAAAAAATACAGTTGTGGTTGATTGGCTGTAAACAATATGCCACACATTTCCCAGCAGACTTTTATGAGTCTTTCTCGAAAAAAAGAATACAGTTGTGGTTGATTGGCTGTAAACAATATGCTGTTTCCAGACACATTTCCCTTGACTGACTCTGAACAACTTGTTCCAGGTAATCTGAGAGCTGATCACCTGACAAGCTGCTCTCGTGGGACGGGTCCGCGTGCCTACGGCTTTACAAGGTAGCTATGGGAGCAGCGCAGCCAAGTCGGCTGGGCTGATTCCAGGAACCATGCAAGCAGGATTCTGGTCAGGCCCAGATAGCATCACCGGTAGACCGTGAGGGCCAGTGGACAGCAAGGTGGAAATGAGATTTGTTTTAGGTTACTCCATCTGTCCTTCACGGTAAACATACACCAACAAACATCGCATGTGCACACACAACCGCGACAGATTCCCGCAGAGCACAACAGTAGCCAGGTGGCAACACTGTGGGCCAACATTTGGCACACCATTGTGTGAGAGTCAGGTATGACTCAAAGGTGACGATGAGAGACAGTCACACACCAGAAGATCTTTTTCATTCATGAAAAAGTGGGGATAGTTTTCCCTCAAAACCAGAGCAAATGCAGGGGAACCTCAAAATGCCAATTCCGTTTTTTGTAATGTTCACTGTAATGAATTAAAGTACCACTGTACTTTGTAGTTGGCTGACCGTTTTCCTCCTCTGAGCTAGTTACATTGAGTCTCCTGAAAAGGCAAGCAAGAAAATATCCATCCATATCATCCCCTCTGTTTGAAATTGATTATTGGTTCAAGAAACACATTTCCCATCATGACCCGCATCTCTTCCAAGTTGCAACCAGAGAATGCAGAAACAAATAGTGCTGCCTCGTAGCTGATACAAAAGATACCGGGCTGCTTCCTCTCTTTCAGTGTTTCACTATTGACTCCATCCTTCTGTGGTGCTCGCCAAGGTCAAAACGGCCGACTTGCAGGCTCCGTCAGAGGACAGGATACTGCAGTGAAGAGAACACGGCAGGGAGCAGAGGACACCGGGGCAGAAGCAAAGCCAGCAAAGGGCCAGAGGGTAGAAGAAGGACAGTTTTAGTATGATCTTCCCAGAAAGGAAACCTTGAGTGAGGCTTTGAAGCTGCATTCAAAGGCAGCAGAGTCAAGCGTTGCCAGAGCTGCAAGACACACCAGGCACTTGGCAAAAGTCAAGCACACTGATGGTGTGAAGGCACAACATCTGACTCAGGACTCGGGACTCCTTCCAATATAGACTGGATCCTTTGGTGAAATGTTAATGCAATAATCAGTAGGAGGAAGTCAGATCTAGCGTCAACCAATACTTCGTTTCCACCTTTCACTTCCGGCATGCCGATAACGTGAGCCATGGCAAGGGTGGGGCGGCCTCTGTGTGTGATGTAACACCATAATGCGTCCGGTCCAGCAAGGCTTTTTGGAACCTTCTCTGCAGTTCAAAAAAAAAAAAAAACTAGGAACCTGTGATTCTCAGTTATGCTTTTCAGTGTGTTTTTATGAATGCACAAGATGCACACGTTGACTTGGAAATTGAAGTGCAGATCCAAGCCTTGTTTGTTCAAAAAAACTTTCTTTGCCGAATAAATGAAAAGCACACTGGAATTAGGAAGGTCTACCTTCTCTCTTGGAGCCGCAATCTCACCTACTTTTAAACTCAGACTGACACAATGATGTCAAATGTCAGACAGAGATATTCTTACAGTTTGAACAGGACGAAGCAAGACATAGGATGTTTCGAAAGCGCTACATGAATAAAAATGTATTGTATACATTATTTTCCTATCAACATATACCCGAGCAAATCAAACAAGTGTCAGCACAAAACTATGACATGAACTGAAACTGTGGGTTTCCACTCTTTCCATCCCTCATGAACACACATGCAGCGCTGTAGCTCTGCTTGCTTTCCAGGACTGCAATTTAAAGATGGTGGATTAAAAAGACTTACTTTATGTAGCTCGTCCCGAGTGAAAACAATTTACGACTACACATACTGAACAACCAAGCTCAAGCGCCCCACTCTAAATCAAGTAGCTCCACTTTGTTCATCCAATGTGCATCTGTGAAGAGGTCCTGTGGTGGAACCTTCTCTGCAGTTCAAAAAAAAAAAAAAACTAGGAACCTGTGATTCTCAGTTATGCTTTTCAGTGTGTTTTTATGAATGCACAAGATGCACACGTTGACTTGGAAATTGAAGTGCAGATCCAAGCCTTGTTTGTTCAAAAAAACTTTCTTTGCCGAATAAATGAAAAGCACACTGGAATTAGGAAGGTCTACCTTCTCTCTTGGAGCCGCAATCTCACCTACTTTTAAACTCAGACTGACACAATGATGTCAAATGTCAGACAGAGATATTCTTACAGTTTGAACAGGACGAAGCAAGACATAGGATGTTTCGAAAGCGCTACATGAATAAAAATGTATTGTATACATTATTTTCCTATCAACATATACCCGAGCAAATCAAACAAGTGTCAGCACAAAACTATGACATGAACTGAAACTGTGGGTTTCCACTCTTTCCATCCCTCATGAACACACATGCAGCGCTGTAGCTCTGCTTGCTTTCCAGGACTGCAATTTAAAGATGGTGGATTAAAAAGACTTACTTTATGTAGCTCGTCCCGAGTGAAAACAATTTACGACTACACATACTGAACAACCAAGCTCAAGCGCCCCACTCTAAATCAAGTAGCTCCACTTTGTTCATCCAATGTGCATCTGTGAAGAGGTCCTGTGGCGTGAGATGAATATGCTCCCACACACGCGCCCACTCGCGTTGCGCAAAAATACATTTACAAAGAAATATATTTTTCAGATCACTATCACGCACTGACATTTCAAGTGCTTTGAAGAGTCTATCTGTTTTGAAGTGCGGTGTGGAGGCGATCAATGAGAAATAATGTGTGAGTTCGGAAAAGGCCGACAAGATGACATGTGATAGAAGTTCTTCAAACCGATGAATGCACAGTGTGAAAGATACTAGGCGAGAGAAAAAAAAGAAGTGTGAACGATGGAAGGATCCGGCGAGGGTGTCACTGAGATCGCTCCTGCCTTTGTTCTATACACCAAGGAGGTGACGTTCTCATCACTCTCTTCCTCTGTCAGTAAGATGTCACAGAAACTACTGGTGGGATGCCCCCAAATGAATAGAAAGCACATGGCATATTCGGTTGCTTTAGAAAAGGTGTCTTTTTCCTCATCATTAAATGTAATTCAAAAATAGGAGTATTTTAAGAAACAAATCTCGTGCGCCAAATTCTTAACAGGCTTCAGAGAAGAGAAAGCGCAGCACAAACAAGTCACTGAGCTCCGTTGACCCACTCCGCCATCAATGGGCAGTTGAGAGACGTTGTGCTGCGCCTGCTTGAATCCAAATGAGATGTTTTATTGGAACAGAATTTGGTCGTGAAAAATCAACGACCACCGTTAATAAAGTCAAAATAGTATGCCCATTATCCTCGTCTCTAATGCCTTGTGTTGTTTATAATTAAAACCAAAAGGGGAAAAAAGGGAATGAGAGCAAATTCTACTTTTCTCCTTCATGAATAAAAACTGAATTTAATTAAAAAAAAAAAAAAAAAAGAGGGCATTTTCTTGCTGCTTTAATGAGAAATAGCGAGCCATGAGAGCTCTTCCGGCCTCATATATTCTCAGGACAAGTACATGTCATCAGATTAAATTAGTAGGCACTCACATTAGTCCAAGTCCACACGCTCATCTACGCATGACGTCATGGAAGAATGCAAACTGTCTTTTCTCTCGGGTGTGAACACATTATAGAGCTGGGGGGGCGTCCTTTCTCATGGTTTCAGTACGAACGCCAAGTGGACAACCGCAGTTCGCAGGACATCCATTCATTAATTTGAGATTGAGAATGTTTTTTTTTAGTTCATGACCAGCAGTTGGGAGAAGCATGATTAAATCCGTGATCTTGGCAATGAGAGTGGTGAAGCGCCACTATCATGTCATCTAACACAGTTGTACGCGATCCAAAAAGAAAAGGCGGCAGCAGTCTGCAACATGTGAAACGGAAACAAGCCAAGCAGCCATCTCCGAGTGCAACACTTCAGAAGAAGACAAAGAATGCAGTGCTGAACGATTGTTTCAAGTGTGAACTAAAAGAAAGAATCTGACGGTAGTGTCGAGCACAAAGGGTGCCTGGAATCCAAGAAGAGGAATGAGCAAAGTAGCAGTTTAGACGGCTCATTTAAAATTAATTCGCTCATTTTCCTTATGCGGAGAGTGGATCAACGTTCCATACACCCCAAATCAAGATAATATTTCTTTTGGGGTATAGTATTTGAAGATATATTGTATTTTTGTCGGAACATTTCTTTTTTTTTTTTTTTCTTTTGTGTAGAAGTACTGCAGGAGTAAGTGAGTAGCGAGGACATTCGACAACAAACATGTTCAATGCACTTACTTCAAAAGAATTCTCTTGTGTAACAGTCAATTTGAAGCTAAGCTCTTACGTGATCCTGTCATTAAACGCGCTAATAGCCTAAAAGCACATCAGACACAGCAATGAGACACCGATTGCTGAGCTTCACCTGACGCAAACATTACAGCAATATTAGTCTGTGACTGACATTTAAAGCCAAAATCGACTTAAAGAGGAGGAGGAGGAGGATGGTGGAAGCCTCCCACACGGACAGCTGAGAGGTAAGAAGCTGCAATCTGAAGTGCCATGTGAGTTTCGGTTAGCATTTTTTTGGATGGTCTCACTGCTTTCGGTCTGTACAAGTGTGAAAGACAGATGCAACTGGTCCCAGATCTGTCCTTCTGAACCCCTTATCAGGGCATCGTGTCGTTTTCAACCACTTACCCCTTTCAGGGTCACTGGTGAATTGGAGCCTATCCTAAGTGACTTTGGGTGCACCCTGGTCTGCAGTTTGCACAAAGAGTCAACGTGCCATTGAGTGGGGATCGATGCCGGGCCAGCTGATCAAAACTCACCAATGTGAACACCAGGAAGCATGTGAAAACTGCCCATGGAAAAACCACACCAAAAACACTTTGTCAAAACAAGCACATCAATGAAGATGTACACTAAGTATTGCATCAGTATCGCTGTTGATGTTAACTGACATAACAGATAGCCTCGTATCATAAAGTAAAATATTGAAATAAATATGCATCAGCTGCCGTCTCAAACAATTGTGTGACGTGCACAGAAAACAAATGATTCTGACTTGCTTTTTCTTTTTTCCGGGCTCGCAAAAACGGAAACAATAACAGCTCCTTCTCGGAAAGAATATTCAAAAAGATCACTTCCCCAAAGTCAGCGTTCTGGCGAATCTGAGCATTGTTAGCCAAAGTCTATGGATAAACAAGATAATTGAGTAATGCTGCACAGCGTGAAGGCGCTCTCCCACCTGTGCTATAAATAGGTGAGAGGTAAGAAACACTGTTGCATGATGGGAGGGAAACTGAAAACTCTGTTGTTTATGTGTGAGAGAGATGAAACACAAACACCTACGCCACCTCAGTGACTGAGGGGTACCCTCAACTTCAACACCCACTTCTTTCTCACCGCATCTTCATAAACTCTGTCATCCCAAAAGTGACTCTAGTTTGCAATCCCTCCGCACCCCCCACAAACACACAAACTGACATTGATGCCAGTTTAGCAGAATGTGTGTTTCAGTCACCACAACACAAATGAGATACACAGAGGCACAAACACCCTGACAAGCTCCTGGTTTGATCAAAGCTGCGGCGCACAAGCACATCCGCACACACACAAGAGCACACCCAGCCTTCTCCATTAATTAGACCTGCTCTAACCTTCTGTGCCTTCTTCTCCCCCATTTTTCACTCCAAATACTTTCTACTTTCATCTGAAGTGAAAAAGAAATTCACATTAGAAAAGATGGTAACAATGTTACGGGAGTGGGGGGGGGGGTCGAAGGGGAAGCGATGATACAAGGCCGTGTTTATTTTATTTTTTGCAAGGTGAAAATACATTTCATCCCCTTTTCCCCTCCACAGCCCCAAATCCCTCTTGAACCCTGTCCTCCTATCCTCCGTGAATCACCGCAGCCATCCTTACATTACGATCTCAACAAACACTGAATATTTAATGAGGGTCTCAGTCAGAGGGGACCTGGCTTCTTCCATTCACCTTCGCCCACCACCTTTCACTCACCTTCACTCCTGCACCGGCTCTCTCTAATTCACCCACGCAAGCCCCGATTGCTCCCCTTCCCAAAGTCACAGTGATGAATGGGTGAGTGCTGCCATCTCCGTGCACCCACCAGCGAAAGGCAGAGGCCAGCTAACGCGGCTCAGACGCTCCCGGGATCATAGGCAGGAGAGACAGTAATTAATCCTGGAGGCAGTGCTGCAGGATGTACTCTGTGCTTCAGGAACATATGGGGTGTGTGCGGGTGTGAAACTCTAGACAGTTATATTAATACATGTGTAAAACTTGGGGTGATGTGTCTCAGAGCACAAGGTTAGATCAGCCTGAGTGTGTGTGTGTGTGTGGGGGGGGGGCACCTTAAATAAACCCCACTTGGGTACAGACTGGAGCAGCCACAGGCAGGACATACAAGACTGTCCTTCAACTCTTGGGTCAAACACACTGAAATACACGCGCGCACACACACACACACACACACACACACACACACACACACACACACACACACACACACACACACACACACACACACAGTTCATTGGCAACAATGAAGAACATAGCTGGGGAAAGCCAATGCAGAAAGTGTGACAGGGTTGTGAAATAATATTCCGGCTCCTTTGTTGGACTAAATCGATTGTCGGCGGCACTCTGAATAATAACTAAGGTCTAATTGGGTGCAGAAATCTGAGAAGCCTCCAAACACCACATTCCCTCAAACCGCAGCCAGGGGTGTTACTCGACTGCAGAAAGCACCAGGAATTTATTTGTACAAATGCTTTAAAAGGGCAAGTCAACCCCAAAATGTTCTCAACAATATGTTGTCTATACATTCTGATTAATATTGTGTTTGTTGAATAGGAGTTAAACTGTGAAATCCTGCTGCCTGCAGTTGAGGATATAAATATTCAGAATTTAAGATACACAAAGTCCAGTTGACATAATAGGATCCATATTTGCTGTCTGATTTTCCATCAGCTGTACCTGTGTTTGAAATTCTTACCGCACTGTCGTGTTGAATATCAAATTGTGCCCTGGGCTTCGCAACTACCCGGGGACCACCTGTAATTTTTTTCTTCTGATTTAAGTGGACGATGCACACAATGAATCATCAGGGCACAGTGTCAGGAAGAGCAGAGGTCATACAGTAAAAATGCATCACTTTGATAAGAGTCTCCCAGGAACCTAAGGGGCAAAGTTGGCTCCATAAACATCAAGGTGTATTTTCTATCATTGCGCCATGCTAATTGGGCCAATCTGTTACCCACTTCGACATGTTTAATGTTTCGGGGGATGAGCGATTATTGCAGTGTACACAAGTGATCTGGCCCCCGGGCCTTAAGTTTGACACCATGATTTAGAGTGCTCCATTAACCTGCCATGCATGTTTTTTTTTTTTTTGGAATATGGGAGAAAGCCGGAGTACCTGGAGAAAACCCACGCAGGCAAGGGGAGAACATGCAAAACTGAGGTCTTTGCATAATGTGACATCATCACGGTGACAGGTTTCGTGCATGGGCAGAGCATGCAGCTCCACGCGAACGTTACTCATATTCCGAATAGAATGAGCTCAAGAGTGTTTGAGGATGTAGGAACTAAAAATGTTGTGTCCAATAAGAGGTTGGGGCTTTGGACAGCTTGCAAACAAATCAAATGAACAACATCCAGCCATGCGCGTTATGTTGGATGTCTGCTAGCCTGAATACCGGAACAAGTAGGTGCTGGGCTGCAGCCCACGTGCAGTGACCCATTTTTTCCCCAAGAAGAGGGAGCTATCAGCATCACAGCCATTGGGTGCCAGAGGCGGGCGTACGCCGTCCCAGAGGACAGAACGCTATTACAGCACAGGAAATACAATCATGATAAGTCCAGAGGCTAAATGTAAGATTCGGCAATCGCACAACAGAGGAGTTAGGTCCTTTTTAAGTCCAACCAGCACCCCCTACCCACGCTTAAACGTATTTGAGCTGCTTGAAGATCTGATCAAAGACACTTGTACACCTACTGAGTAGCTGTTGGTGTGCTGCACAGCATCCAGAACAAAAGAATGAAAGAAAGCAGGTTTTTCTCGATGTTTTTTTTTTTCATACCAAGAGACATTTCTGGGGGAGATTAGCCGGCATGTATGAAGCAAAAGCGAGGCTGGTGGTTTCCAGTATGCAGAGATGAGTGGGAGAAATGGAGAGACTGGATGAAAGGAAGAAGGCGAGGAGGGACGAGTTGAGATGAGAGGTCACGGCAAAGGGGGGAGAACGGACTGACAGATATGGAAATGAAGTCAAGAGGGAGACAGAGATACCAAGTTTTCCTTCACTTCCTCTTTGTATTTACCCTTCAAAAAGGGAGAGAGCGCAGCCTAATAAAACATTTATCATTCCAGGAAAGCGCTTTAATGTCTGTGGCATTAAAAGGCGGGAAGAAAGGAAAGAGAGATGAAACAAGAGAGAGAGAGAGAGAGAGAGAGAGAGAGAGAGAGAGAGAGAGAGAGAGAGAGAGAGAGAGAGAGTGTACTGTGGATAGTGGTGAAAGGTGGAGGAGTGTCAGGGCACATGCAAACACCCACACAAATGAGAACAGACAATATATTAAAAGGGAAGATCAGGAGATGCTCTGACAAATAATTTATCAGAAGACAAAGAACGTTTTTTTCTGGTAATTACCCAGGCTTGATTCATAAGGACGATACACGATTAAATTCATCTTGATCTTGAACACAGTGCGTGCAAAATTAAGCGTGTTTTTGCTTTTGATAAAACACGAGGGGTCCAGGAAAGTTAGTGAAGTCAAAATGACTTGAAATATGGTATACTAGAATATACAGCAGCAGAAAAAAAACTTCCGGGTCACTTTCGGGTTGAGTGAACGCTGGCGCGTCTGGCTGCCGCTGCTCACCCGCTATTATTCTTTTTTAGCGTTTGTTTTACGGTTTTTTTTTACGGTTTACTCTCGTCATGGGAGAAACCCTCCTCTCCTCTCGCAATTTGTTGTGGTTTTGGACCGTCGGTCGTCGCACGGTTGTCCTCGGTCGCGCTGTCGCGGAATCCTGCCTGTTCGGCTGTCGGACGGTGCTCCGTGCCTTCTCCGCCCCTCTGCGCCCCGTGGTGGGGGTCGACGGGGCCTGTGTCTGGGCTACGCTGCTGTGGACCGTCCTGTCGCTCCTCCGTCTGCCCGTGGGGGG
>NW_017805744.1:5618112-5686485 GCF_001891065.2 Hippocampus comes
GCTTATAAATGTAATGTATTATTATTATTATTATTATTATACAGTCCAAGAGAAGCAGTAAATAGACACAAAGTAAAAGCAGTGAAACGCCTGAAGTAGTCACTAAAAACATGGCCACTTATTATCAAAGCCAATTTATTGTTTGTTCTTTTAATGTTAAGAGTCTCGTTTTACACTTTACACTGAAGAAAGTTGACAAAGAGACAGAGAGAGAACAAGAGAGAAAGACAGAGAGACAGACAGACAGACAGACATTCTTGGAGTTTCATCAGCCGTAATAATCACTTTTGCATTACACCTTTGCTATTCATCATTAAATTTCAGAATGTGTTTTATTGATTTTACAATTTCCAATTTAAAGTGCTCAGCTTGTTTTTATGATGGTATGAAGATGAAGTGAGATTATTTCAAACAATCATGGTGACAGATCAATTCTGGAAGTATTGCCATTTTCTGTACTAGTGTGTGTGTGTGTGTGTGTGTGTGTGCGCGCGCGCGCGCGTGCGTGGGGGTTGAGGGGCTTGTGCATGAAATGCGCTGAATAAATAAAGCTGCTTTGCGGTGCCTCGAAGAAAACCGCCTTTGAGTCATCTGTGCGCCAACCTTTTGCCAGTCAGCATCAGTGTGTATATGTGTGTCAAAGGATTTTGCTGTCTTTGTGTACAACAGAGAAGTTTTCATCCTACAGCTCTGATTGCACAAGTGTGGCGGCCCAACGTCACGGCTTGATCAGGCATCACCTGAGGCTTGAATGCGACCGCCTGATCCAGCCGCTAGCCAAAAGTCTTCCCCTCCGGTGTGACTGCCAGGCCCAGTACTGCTTGGTTGACAGACTAACAGCCTCGTACAGCAGCCCACAGTGGGCTCGGGCAATAGAGGGGCAAGACGCAGCAAGAGGAGGTTAGTCTGCATGTGAGAATGTGTGTCTGTCTGCATTTTGCTTAAGTTTGCCTGAGTGACTTAATGCGGGCTGAAATGGGATGGGACCCTCGGGGAAGATGGACTTTTGACCCTCATGCCACACCCTAAGGCTGAAGGCTTCTCTCACTATTAGAGGATATACGATGGAATTGTGGGTTCATCATTATTTCACATCGAACTACCGGTAAACTGTCATCGTCAGTTGGTCTGTCTGTCATACTGTTTCAACCGTGCTTCCGTCAGTAAATTTCACCGGTGTGTCAACCGTCAAAAAGGGGAAAAAAACGTCATAGACCAAAGGGTAAAAATTGGAGTGCACTATATATCAGTGTATTTGCTTCATAGAGGGCCTGTCCAAATAGTTTTACACATACACATACAGAAGTACTTGAAGGAAAGGATCCTTTGAATTTTCCAAATGCTTAGGAAAGGTGCCTGGATGCAACCGTAAAACCCCCTTTAGCACAGGTTATTCCTGAACGGCCTTTAGGAAAGGGTATTACAACCAATTCTTTACGGCAGCAAAATTTAGAGCAACAGGACACCAACAAATTATGCGAAGTTGCTTGAGTTTCATGCCCAAGACTTATAATAATTGATTAGTGGTTCGGATATATATATTTTTTTCTCAAACGTGGATAGTCAATGAGGTCAAGGAAAACCAAATGTGTGGTTCCCCACCAACAGAAAAAGAACATTATAAACACCTCTCCATAATTTATTAGAGAATTGGCAATCCCCAAATCAATGCAACACATCATCACAAAAAACAACAATTAGTATGTATCATTTCCATTTTATTATTTAGCTAATATTTTTCGGGTAACGTCCGCACGCTAGAGACTTGTGTCAGCAGTATTCGCTGTGCCATGATAACGTCGATTAGGAAAAGGGAAGACGACTCATTTGAACCAGTGCTGGCCTTTCCTGTGTTCGAAAGGAAGCACCTTTTCATCTCTCCTTGACCCGATAACGTCATCGAACAAAGGTGAAGCAAAGTCGGCATGAAGGTTAGGAGATTTGACTTTCTGAAAAGGCCAAATATTTGGGGGGGTGACTGTAATAAAAATGTTTGGGGTTGGCATCCATTGCTCACAAACGTTTGCTATTGATGTTCCTCTTGGCATTGCCATTGGTTCCCCGTATTGTGAGAATCATGCACTTTATGGGGATTCCGTCTTTTTAATGACGTCAATGCTGAAATGGACTCGCGATCAGTCCAGTCCGCCCCCCGCCTGATGATCCAAATATGGGAAGCAAAAGATAAACTAACAAAAACTGTTGGGACGGGCTGGAGCTCACCCACGACCCCAATTAGGACAAGTGCGAAAGAAAATGAATGGGTGGATGAATTATGTGAAAATCTGCATTCCTCTCTATGTGCAGGTATTCGTAAGAGACTTCAAAGTGCAACACAACGGCTTACTTTAATTTAGTACAGGTTATTATTATCATCATTAAATGTGCCAAAATTATTTCAGGTACTTCAAAACAAATGAACCGCAGCGCCGTAAATCATCCAACTATGAGAAGGAAAAGATAAACTAACAAAAAACTGGCTCGCGACTTTACTCTCAGATCCAGCCGTAGGGAACTGTTAAGTGTCTGGAGAAAAAGATGGGGTTTTTTTTGTTTGTTTTTTAATCTTCTCATAAATTCCCCATTTAGCATCCTATTCCAAAACTCGTTTTAAAACAAGATGGCACCTCTCTGTGGATGTATTTATTTTCTTTCCAGCAGGATTTTTGGTTACAATAAATCAAGTCAAAGTTATCAAAGTCACGTTGAGCCAAGTGGACGTTTCTTTTTATTCCACTAATCAGAGGTATTATTGTTCGAGAGATTTCGATAAAGGTGGCTCTGATGTCGTTACTCGCCCTCAAAACGGCGCTTTGAAACAAAGTGATGGAAATGCCGTGACATGCGCCGTCGTTTTAAGTTTACTGTCGGCTTTCCGCCTAGGTGTTAATGATATCGAGATAAAATATTCACATGAGTAATTTTAATCTCAATGTGTCTGCAAGCTATCACCCCTAATAGTCACATTAAAAATTAAACCAATTAAAAATAGGAACGAATTAGAATGAGTTAAAACGAATCCTGGTTTGAAGCGGCAGGAAGTAAGTCTTATCTTGGGGAGGGAGAAGGATGGGTCGTGTAATTATTTTTCGCTGCTTCTGAACACCTGTTGCTGTCTGTCTCCTTAATTAGATCAGCAACCACAAGGAGAGGACACACACCAGGCTGCACGCCAGCTCTCTCTCACAAACATGCAAAGATCTGCATCAGGTGGTCGTCTTCTGAAATCCGTGCAGAGTTTGTCCACTTTGCTTTTGAATGTCGAACATCTGCACTCACATCCATGTAAGTGTGCCAGACCAAATATTTAAAATATTTCAATGTCTTTGCTAACACTGTGAGCTTGTTGCAATGCATCTTTAGACCATAATATTGATGACATGCTTTCATCAAAAAAAAAAAAAAAAACAAGATTGAAGGATTACAGCACACTTTTAACGCCAGTTTTCTAGCTTCGTTACGATCGGCCTACTAAAACCACCATGCAAGTGAATCCTTGCTTAACCTGCACAGTACAGCAGTTAGTTTCTATGGTGACCAGACCAAGGGTGTTGCAAGGGGCAAGTGGATATGTCTGTCCGAGGTGTGGCAGCTGCAAATGTGAAGGAAACGCGAGAAGAAGCATATTGGATTTTCAATCAAGGAGGCAGAACTGCATGACCAATCTATTTTTTTTGTTCTTTGTTATAATTATTATTATTTGTTTCACAAAGATGGAGGTAGCAGAGATGAAGATGTTGAGGTTCTCTTTGGGAGTGGCCGGGTTGCATAGGATCAGGAATGAGTACATCAGAGGGACAACTCATGTGAGAGGTTTTGGAGAGAAAGTCAGAGAGGCCAGACTGAGATGGTTTCGACATGTCCAAAGGAGAGAGGGCAAATATATTGGGAGAAGGATGCTGAGTCTTGAACTGCCAGGCAGGAGGCCGAGAGGAAGACCAAAGAGGAGGTTTATGGATGTAGTGAAAGAGGACATGAAGGTAGCTGGTGTGAGAGAAGAGGATCCACAAAATAGGGTTGGATGGAGGCAACTGATTCACTGTGGCGACCCCTGAGAGGAAAAGCCGAAAGGAAAAGAAGAAGAACTCTACTCATGCCCACTTCATTCTTGTGAAAATATCAAAGTGATCATCGGCATATTTTGCATTTTATTGACATTAAATGTGCGCTTCTATGAGGAAAAACATTATTACCTTCACAAAATCGCTTTTTTTTTTTTTTTTAATATATATACGTATTTATACAGACTGAAGTGGACAAGATGTCACGTGAGGAGCAGATTTTGGACCCGGAAGCAGACAGGAGACAAAAGTGGCAAAGTAAAAGTCTTTGTATCCAAAAATTAAAAGTCTAAAAAACACAGCAACGCTGGACGCAGCAGTTCATAGAAGGCTTAACGTTCTGACAACGTGCAACTGAGTAACTCCAGCTTATATATAGAAAAACAAGGCCAGCCCAGTGTGACCAACTAAAGAACCAAAGCAACAAACAACATCAAGGAGAGAGCAAAACTCTGCCACAGTCACAACACATGAGTAGGAATGTGCAAATGACATTTGGTCATAGTTTTCAGACATTTAACGACATTCTAGTTTGTTAGACTCCACAGCCCCCGCAGCTAGTAGCTCTTCTTTTCTTTATCTTTAAAACAAACAATATCTGAAAAAATATGTACATTTCAGCTGCAACTTTCTCAAACGAGCCTATTGTACAATGTGTTTTTTAAAATGAGCCTATGTGTTTTTTAACTCATTCAGTACCAACCCATTCCAGATCCTTTTTTTTTTTTTTTTTTACCCTAAGTCTTGGAAAATTTGAAAAAAAAAAAGTATCTGGGGTTGAACGTGTGGAGTGTGAAAAGACATAAATATGTCTTTGGGAGTGAATGAGTTTTAATGTTGGTGCAAAAACTTGTTTCGCCTAAAAAATTTTTTAAAAAACACTGAAAGCGTTTCTAATTTCTTAATGAGATGTTTTGTGGGATAAGAAAACCAAAATGATAACGCTCTCTTTGGGCATTTAAAAAGAGTACGTGCAGTCTTGGCACTGCAAAGGAGACTAACACGAGAAGTGACAGGCGTGGTGAACACTGCAGCAGCTCGATGTTGTGGATTTAATGTTTCTGTTCCTCAATTTAGTGTCGCTCCAAAAGCATCAAAGAAGCTGCTTCTCAACCGCCATTCAAAGTCTGTAGACTTTCAAATGACATTGACAGTCAAAGTGTCTCCTGCACAGCAAGAGTTACATGGATTGTCTTTCTTTTGAAAGTGCATATTCAATTACTGTTTTCTTTTCCACATTATTTTATGTCAGACACAAAGAGACTTCCAGAGAGACCCCCGGGAGGGGGGGGGGGGCAGAAAAGGGAATTCTTTTTAGCAAAATAACTTTGAGAGAAAGTAATTTTCTGACATGCCGTGTCGTGTTCATCCCTTTCAGTGTGTTCCCAAGGCTTCCTATTATTTTTCAAAGAACACGGTAGCTCTCTGACAGAGTGACTCAAGAAGAAATAGCCAGGGTCACTGTCTACAAGCAGCCCACAAATAATTTGTTTTTGTAGCCGGGAATGAAAGGTTCTTTTCGTCTGCACTTTTCTGTTCAAATTCCAGATTCCAGTGATGCTGCTGGTTTGAACAGATACAGAAGAAAGCGCTCAAAAGACTTCCCACAACTTTGAATGATTTTGTTCTGTGTCCATTCATGCAGATGTATTTATTTGTTGTTGGCTGTGTTTATGTTTGAGACAATGAGCCTCCCATTTGCTCCTGTTGCTGGATCGTCAGCACGCTACCTCCTCCGAGGATGGGCAACTGAAACGATGACACCATTTTTCATCAATGCAACTGAGGAACCACACGCTTCCTAAACACATGAATAACAAAAATGCCAATTGTAAACGGGACACAATGTGTTCAGATGTCACTTTTTTTTTTAATGAGCAAATGTACAAAACAGTATCTTAATATATTTTAATGCTCTAATGCACATATAAAAGAAGCGCTCCTCAACTACAAAGGCTTTGAAGCAAACAAAAATAGCCTCCTGTTAATCACCCCCCAACACACACACAGCATGAAAAGGGGCTGCATAAGAAGTGAACTGCTGAACAAAAAAACCAACATTTGCTGCAAGAACTCATTTTGTACACGTTTTCACAAAAATCAACCCACCCAAAGCTTTTAATATTGTACCATGTTTTTCCTTCATGACTTTCAAAATCTCCATCAATCAATAGACCAACTCGCTCACCTTTAAAACAGGGTGCAGTATGGGGCGATCAACCTCACTTTGCTTTTTTGGAGGAACCTTAATAAAAGTTCCTTGTGGGTGCGACATCCGTACTGCAACTTGTAAAAGCCACCATATGCATTTGCGACACGATGACACTATCTATAACTTAGTAACTCGTCATGCACTTCAAACGAGCTGTCAACGGTTCTTATTTAAAAAATAATAATAATAAATACAATTATTTTTAAATCACTGTTTGTGTACTTTTGATATCGGCGCTGGAGTAGCAACTTGAAATCTTTCATGCCTGATAGCATCTCTAAGCAAACTAGCCAGACAGGTGTACGCTTAAATTTGGTGAAAATATTCCCTGCACTACACATTTTTATCATTTTCATAAATTATTGGAGGGCCACTCCGGAGTTTGGCCATGCGCCACATGGCCACCAGTTGCTCATCTCTAACCAACTGTGTCTCGTCTGTGTCAATTTGATGTGTAATTAGTTTCCCACGTTAGTTTTCAGTTTTAGATTCGGCTTCTCTGGCACATTCGTAGGTGATAGGTGACTTGAGCCAGGCCGCCGATGTGTTGCTGTGACCTTTTTCCTGGCTCTGCATCTTTCTACATATCGGGGTGAAACCAATTGGGACCGCAGAGTCACACATTGTCACATGGGCAAGCCGGAGTGCCCAGCCACCCACCCCCATGGAGCTGTGCAGCCACGAGTATAAGAGTAGTAAACATGGGGGAAGGATTCACACCTTCTACCGCAATCTAAGAGAAAAAGGCTCCACAGCTATGTGTCGATCTTCCTGCCATTCCTTATTTTTGTTAAGCAAAGAATATGCAGTCCTCTGGTAAGCTACTCACTGTTATTATAATACAGCAAGCAATAAATATAGAAGGACCAGGTGAAAGGTTCCCACAGAACTCCAGGCCTTCTCCTGGGTTGGTCATTAATCCTGACAGAGAGTCTAATTTTGACCCTTCTTCACCTTATGAAGGCCTCCACACTCATACGAGAGTGTTGTAAGCAGATCGAGTCACAACACACCCCCGGAGTCTTGTACCCAGTTTGTTCGGAAATGTTGTGGTTAAACCCAACACCTCTCCTGGGCTTTTAACGGGCTTGGGCTTGATCTCGCTGCATGCGCGTCATCTTTTTAAAGTGCTGCATCTCGTGCACCTCTGAAAAATAGATGAATATAAGTGATGCTGTTTTGTATTAGAGCAAAGTCTGCCTTCTCACTGCAGGAAGTACATCATCCATCTATGAACGTAAAATGTGTCAAAAAAACAAATGTTTCAGGGGAAGAAGAACAGAAAAAAACTTTTAAAGCACAAAATTGAATTCCATATATCAGAATACTAAAGAGGGTCCCCATCTTTAAATTAATGAATAATGATGTCTGCATTCTTCGTTTCAGTGTAACGATGGAAATGTATGCACTGCCTTTACAACTCTAAAGGAGGTTTTTGAAAAGTCCTTAGTTCTCAGCCAAAGCTTTGCTAAACCCACCTTGCAAAGCGCAGCACAAGTGAATAATAGAAGGGGGAAATCGGATATGACCTCTACATAAGACGCATGACCAGCCAGCAAACCTTCACAGTTGAAACTGGATCATGCAGTTTTCCCCTCCAAATAAGCCCATTGTTTTTCAATTACTTCAGACAAGACTGAAGGCGTATGCACCGAACAGCCGCTTAGAGTGTCCTGTCTTTTTAGAGACCTTGGAGTGGGGCGTAGAGGTGATGAAGTGTGCTCCCGCATGGGGATTCACATGGGCGATGAGAGAGTGAGACCTGGAAGGGTGTGATTGGGAGGCCACATTGACACTGGATGTCTGTGCTTTTCACTGAGTGTACATAACCAACACCACGTTTCAGCATTAGGGTGAAGGTATATGCACTTGGCATCCAAACACCAAAAGCCACGGTTCAATGATCAAATTTGTGGTCTTGTCAGCTGACTTGCAGCAACGTCTTGGATGGGGAAAGGCGGAGCTGTCAACCAATCAGCACCTGGTGATGAGTTAGCTACGATGGTGGGGGAAGGATCCTGGTCTGGCATGGCAGATCCAAACGTATTGTTAGGCTCTGCTGGGAATGTCCGATGGAGTTTTCTGTCAGAAGTTGTTTCAATTCCTACTCCGGCAGAACTTTGAGCGCATCAAGGGGACAGACAAGTACGAGTTGCTCATGTTCCTTGCTTCCTTGCTGCAATTTAGTGCAGCAGCATATCCAATGACGAACCAAAAAAATGAAGTAATATTATGCATGAAAACAATGGTGATTTTTTTTTTAATCATTTTTTGATGTCAGGCTGCAATGCCACCTTGCTTGGCTGATAAATGTGTAAATCTAAGTTTAATGTCCGTGCCTTACCACACATCTGAAGTAGAGGTGGCTGTAGTGAAGGCCTCTACAGTTCATCCTTATATTTGATAGGAGAACAGTGAGATCAGTCAAACGGCAGTGGGGAATACTCGAAAGACAGACAAGTCAACAAAGAACACTTGACCTGATTGTATAAAAAGTCATTTCGGATCGGGTGTTTTTCTCTTCTCATTAATCTGAAGTCTTTGTGTTGCACTGAGACATTCTTAATGGAAGCCCTTTGCTCTGCCGAAGAACTGTGTCATGACTACAGAAACACGACGAGTGATGGGGGTACTCTCAAGTTATTAACACTGCATGGACCTTTGAACTCTGTCTGACTTCAGAGCAGTAATGAACACGTGAACAGAAGGAATGTGTGATAAGCTCGGTAAATGCTAGTCAAAATCTCCACGATTGTATTTCTTTTAAAGTGTGCACAACACAGTGTATACAGATGCATCACCAAGTGAAAGGACGGGGTCAATACATTCACCTAATTTACTTGCTACAAGACGACAAATGCAAAATAATGAGACTCCCTGCGGAGGTTGACAGGTAGTAAAACAGCACAAGGGGTCCGTGATGGATGACAGTGAGAGATGCTACTCTGGGACAAGAAGACAGGTAACAGCATAGAGACTCATGGGAAGAGGGTTGGGGGGGCAAGTGGTTTGAGTGACAAGGTGACACTGTCAGCTCCTCTGCATCATACTCTTCAGGGGGTCCCCGAGTGTGTTGTGGTGAGTTAAAGCGCTGCAGTGACGAGAGTTCCACAAATATTACGAGGGCATGTTTCACTGCTCTTGTTCAAATTCCCTCAAGTGGGCCCAGTGAGGCCAACATGTCGCCAGCATTCGTCAGACCCTCCAAAGCCTGCACAGCCAGAGACGCTCCCTCAAGGACGATGCACAACCCTCGGGTGGCTCATTCCAACTCACAACAAAACATTTCAGACTCATAATGAAAATGTACTAAAACACAAGTTCATCTCCATCCACTTCCACCCTGCGTCTTGGCCATCAGGCGGGGGATAAATTATGAATGAACGGCCGCCGAGTCGGACGGGATCGATACTAACAAGGTCTGAATTTGCCATGACATATTTTTCCTGTTTATTTCTTTTGCAGCCTTTCCCATCTGTATGCTGGTTTGTCCCTGAGAAGAACAAAAGCTGAATGTCAAAGAGTCATGGACGCTCGAGAGAATAACAACTTGAACAGCTATAATGAAGATTCCGCAAAAATCCGATCCAGTGCACTGCAGATGATCTGAGAGTTACTCGAGCACTCTGATCGAGCCACCAGTCCACTGACAGGCCGACCGGGAATCAACTGAGGGTGGGCGGGGTAATGGAGCTCGCCGGAGTGCTCCCCGCTTCACACCACTTAGCCTCTCTTCTATCCGATTTGGTTGGAGATGTCGGGTTGGGGAGGGAGGCAGAGGTGCTCCTATGGGACTCTGCGCAGACTTCTCGCAACCCAAACATTTCTCCTCACATCAGTCACGCCATGCAGGCAGAGAAACACGTAGCGCTTCTCTGCGCCGCTCCTCTTTCTTCAGTCTCGCTGCGTAACCCAATTAGTCTTTGCTTGACCTTGACATCCACTCACAGTCTTGCTGGGCTAACACGGTGTCCTTCTTCATCACTCAATATCCTCTAAGTATGGACAATTCTACCTTTGGCTGCAGCCTCAAAACTGACTGGGACTCCATTCATTTTTTCAAAGCATTTACTGCTGGCTGGCACTTTTATAAACCACGCCAGACGCTGCTGCTGATCTTATCACGCATCTAATTTTGTGATTTTTGGAAAGATGTGTGAAAGAATACCAAGTTTAAAAGTTTATTTATCCTGGCATTGTCCCGTTTCACTTGCACTTAAAATGTCTCCGGTGTGAAAAATTTCCAGGCTCTCTGTGTAAAAGGGTGATGGTGCTGCATTTGAGGTTGATGGGAAGTAGGACATATCCCACTTGGAGAACTCAAAATATTCTGGGCAAAAATAACATGGTTGATGATCACAGTGTACTACTATTTGTTTGTGAAGAAACAACATTAATATCAGCGGGCATGATAGCAAAATTTCACCCATATTTGGTGGCCTCAGAGTTTTTTCTTTGAACTTCGTGCAGGAGAAGTAACATAGGAAATCGAATATTTTTCTTACAGCATACAATACTGCAATGGATTTTGACCAGAGGTGGCTCGAGTCACCAAAAATGTTCCTCAAGTAAGAGTACTGTTATTTTGGATTAAAATAATTTGCAGACGAGTCTTTATTGAAAATAAATACTCAAGTAGAATTAGTTACTTCTGATTTTTTTCAAAATCATGGCATGAACATAAAAAAGACAAAAATATATATTAGGATTGCGCAAATTGAAATATTAGCCAACAATATAATTTCACCTAAAACAATAATTAATAAAATCTTGATCAAATACCATAAATTAAGGCAAATTCATCCACAAGAAATGCTCCTATGTACATAAACTTTGTTTATGCTCTAAAAACAGCACAGTAGGCTAACCAGGCAGCGATTACATGGAAAAATCGGAACATCTTTTTTCTAGTCCGTAAAGTATTCATAGATTGAAAGTGAGGCCAGTGGTGGTCCAACTGCATTTTTTTCTGCCACATTTCATGTAAATTAGTCACTTTGAAAACATTGCTTCTGTGTGGGGCAACTGGGGCCACAGAGACTTGCTGTGCAGTCATGTGACTGCCTGTCTCTGTTTGATTGATGAAGTGGAGTCAAACATCGCGAGTGGTAACCTTGGACTATCTAAACAGATTCCTGTGACAGCGCCCAGGGCAGAAGTCTCTCTGTGTAGACCACGCAAGTATTAATAGATTTTAAAAAATAATGAAGCAGCGAGCAGAATGTACAGTAACTCAATGTTATGAAGCAAAAGTAACATTCCTTCATTACAAAACCGTCCAAGTAAAAGTACAAAGTATTTCGCATGAAACCTATTCAGACAACTACTGTACAATGTATTCATAAAGTTACTGAAGTAAATTAAAAGCAGTCAATACCGCGCCTTTTGACACACCATTTTGGTAATCTCAAATGTTGATTGTCTTCAGGATTATTCAATGATGAAACAAATTTTATCAAAACTATAAGAGCAGATTTGTCAATCATCAGGAATGATAAAATTATTTGGCTAAATGAAAATATAAGGAAGCTGTATATTTCTTTCATTGTCATCAATAGAGGTGGGCAGGGAGGGGGGGGGTTGTTTTTTTCTTTTCATTTTTTAAATAATTTTTCAACCAAACCATGTCATGAGATGGACAAATTTAGGATTATTTGGCCTTGGCAGAATATAAGTACCATGGTTTTTTTCTCCAAAAAGCTCAGCCCCTCCACCCAACCAACCATGGTTGTTTTGGCTCGATGGGTGAGCTCATGTTGCATAATCAAATGAATATTTCATATGCAGATATTAACTATTCATCACTTTGGTGGCAGATGGTCAAAGGCAAAAGACAAGCAGTGAGGTCATAAGTTGAGAACAGAAAGAACCGTAGAAACTCAAGTGAACAATTCACGGGGAGCTACTCACTCAATTTTTAAACTCGCATCGCAACCTGACTCTGTTAAACAACTTAGACGTGCGAGTAAAGTGAGGTGTATTTTTTTTTTATTTTCAGCAAGAGAGGGGGGCAGGGGGGGGGGGGGGTTGTTTTTTTCTTTTCATTTTTTAAATAATTTTTCAACCAAACCATGTCATGAGATGGACAAATTTAGGATTATTTGGCCTTGGCAGAATATAAGTACCATGGTTTTTTTCTCCAAAAAGCTCAGCCCCTCCACCCAACCAACCATGGTTGTTTTGGCTCGATGGGTGAGCTCATGTTGCATAATCAAATGAATATTTCATATGCAGATATTAACTATTCATCACTTTGGTGGCAGATGGTCAAAGGCAAAAGACAAGCAGTGAGGTCATAAGTTGAGAACAGAAAGAACCGTAGAAACTCAAGTGAACAATTCACGGGGAGCTACTCACTCAATTTTTAAACTCGCATCGCAACCTGACTCTGTTAAACAACTTAGACGTGCGAGTAAAGTGACATCAGAGTGCACTTTGCCAAAGCCTGAGATGCTTTTCATAAGAAACAAGACCTTGAAGACTAATCCCGGAGCAGAGGTCCCAAATCACAACCTGACAAAAAGTAAGCACAAAGAAAAAGATAGACAGACAAACACCTTGTGGTCTTGGTGAGGGTGAACTCACTAAACTCAAAAGAGTTTGATCAAAAGGTGTGACGACTTTGACTTGAAAAGGCTCGCAAACTTTTTCAGCTCCGGCACATCAATTGTAAAGATACGTTTAGGCTTTACCTGAAGACTTTTGAGTAAGGAATTATATTTGGTCATGTGAGGCAAAATTGACCTTGCACGGGTTACTAAGTGGAACCATGTGATTTCTCCACGTCCACCAAAAAAGACAGGATGGGGACTTAGCCACCGCCCCCTCGCTCCCGCCTCACCCCCCTCATCCCTCCAAAAAGTTTGAATCATTGTCATGCATGATGCAACATCAGCATCTTGTGCATCCTCAGTGTACCTCAGGGCATCAAAGGACTACCTCTGTGCATGTTTTGTTTTCCTTCCTCCAAAAGAAGCAGCACCTTCAACAACAGCTGTTGAGTGACGAACGTGACAAGAGAAAAAGACAGACAACGGACATTATTTGAAGAAAGCTGACTCCCATTCAAAACAGTAAAACCCAAAGTCACTTTTGGTGGCCTCGTGGTTCGAATTTCTACCTACAGGTCTAAGGTTAAGTGTTGGGATCTCATTTCTGGCCTTCCTGTGTGGGGATTGCAGGTTGTCTCGGTGTCACATAGTAAGCTAGGATAGACACCAACTCACCAGCAACCCGAACAAGTGACATAGAAAATGGATGGAATGGCAACTTTAGGTTTTAGAGGGGTTGAGTTGGACCCTGGAACAGATGAGTTCTATTTTGATGATTCCCTATGGGAAAAATTGGTTGGAACCATCTCACATTCTGGAACGGACTGCTTTCCACCTTAGAGGTGTCACTGTACTTATATATGAAGGCAGTAAATATCATAGTATACAAGTGTTACAAATATAAAGACATTGATTGTTCAGGATTATGTGGAAGGTATGTGAAAAAGGTTCAGGTGAGTTAAAGTATAATAATTTTGCTTGAAAAGGGCAGCCCGGTGGTCCAGTGGTTAGCGCGTCGACCTCACAGTGCAGAGGTCGTGGGTTCAGTCCCAGCTCTGTGTGGAATTTGCATGTTCTCCCCGTGCCTGCGTGGGTTTTCTCCGGGTACGCCGGTTTCCTCCCACATTCCAAAAACATGCATGGCAGGCTGATTGGACACTCTAAAATGTCCCTAAGGTGCGAGTGTGAGTGTGGATGGTTGTTCATCTCTGTGTGCCCTGCGATTGGCTGGCAACCGGTTCAGGGCATCCCCGCCTAGTGCCCGAAGACGGCTGGGATAGGCTCCATCACGGCCGCCACCCTCATCAAGATAAGTGTTGAAAAGAATATTTATTTGAATTTCTTCACATTTCATGAGTGCCGTTGTACTGTCATGGATAAAGTACATGTTACAGTCCCATGGGAATTAATAGTGTGAATGTGATTTGCCTTTACTTTGTTCCCTCAACTGACTCGTGGTTAGTCCAGTCTGCATGCCCAACCTCTCAGTTTCCCTGTGACAGGAGAATCAGTCCAGTCAAGAATGAAATACAAGAAAACCATGTAATATAAATCCAGATTTGTCAGTTTTATTGCTTTTCAATTTGCATCCATGTACTTTTTAGATTTTAGAGACATGCATGCGAGGAAACGGTAAGCATTTGGCAGCAAACGGAACATATGGAAATACCCAGGGTTGATTGGGAGAAGCTCATTTGCTCATTGTACATGTCAATATGGGGCATTCCCTCTCTTGTCAGCTCTCCATCCCGACTCATGTCATCAGACAGCCCAAAAAACAAAAGGCTCCTTCTCTCAGCTGGAGATGGGAGGAGCTGTCAGTCCCTTCTGCTCTGTTTGATGAGAGCATTTCAAATGACACTTTGATCCTCGCTGCATACTGTTTGTTTTTCCTCCATGATGAAATTCAGCTCGAGAGGCATGCAACAAGGCGCATCATTAAAATGTGGCTCAAACACCGAGAGCTACTAGTCTTGTCCTGAAAAACCACTCGTGACAATTTTGGGTCACATCAACATAAAAAACAGTGCGGTAGGTGGTGTAGGAGTTGTACAAATGAATAGAAACCATGTACTGTATTCTCACACGCGAAAAATAGTCCGCCGTGGTGACACAAAGACTCAAGTTAAAAAAATGTTTTCTTTTACGAGAGTAAATGAGCTTGGGATCTCAAAAGGTACAAATATGTCTCATTCCAGAATTGGAGGACATTTTAGCTTCCAAATTCTTGAAAAACAAACCTTCACTTTTCTGATTTTTGCTACATATTCATCAATAATCGGTAATACATTTTCAAAGGCTTGATTAGACCATTTTTGATCAATGGTACAATTTTTATTTCATGATTACCGGTACATATTTTTGTGGTGGTACCTGTAATCACAGTAACAGCATTGCAGGAAAGAGATTTGCAAATCGGACGAATGTTAGCGTTCCGTCAGGAGTAGAAGCTAGCTTTTTGGCTAACTGTTGCTGCTGACCAATCTATGCGCTTTCCATTCTTTTGGAAAATTATTTCATAATGTGAAATCCAGTGTATCATGTGATTCACTGCTTTCCTCTTCTTCAAAAATGCCATGGTAACAGGGTTGCGTGCATTTTGTTGCGCACACATCCCAGGAGTAATTATTATGTAAAATATTACGTTTATGAAAAAAAATGCTCCAATGGGTACAAGAGACGAAATAAAATAATGAAATTTAAGTTTCATTTTGATGGATTTATTTGAGATTCAATTTGGTGATGGAGGTTGGGACAAGAGAAAAATGGCATTTTAGGGGGTACTCCAGACTTATTTGGTATTTTTTAAACTATTTTCAAGCATTGATTGCTCTTTGTTTTTCAGAGTTGGTCTCAGGACAAGTAAATGTTTACTCAGAAATTACTTTTTTTTGGTATTTTGTATGTGGATTATTTAAAATTTGATGGGTGGGACACATGTCCTCCAATTCTGGAATGACCCACATGCCTTCCACAGGCTAATTCTAAAACTCCCATTACTTTCAGTGATTTTTTTTTTTGTTTCACCGACGTTATTGTTCATCAGGGAGAAATTATGACACTTTTAAAAGCTTAGAAATGCTCAAAAAAGTTGCCCGAATGTCTTATTCCCCCTTCATATTCAAAACAAGCAAATCCTTCACAGCAGAGATCAGCTCAGGATGAATACAACACAACACATTCGCTCTCAGACGAGAAGCCACCCTTTGTTAAGCGCAAATGTAAGATGAGCAGGCCAAAGTGTGTGCGTGTCTCAAAGAGCCTCTTTTCTTTCATAATTCCACTTTTGAAGAATTTTTACCCCATGCAGTGCTGACCGGCTGAAATATTATCAACAGAGAGACAGCCGTCATGTTTGGGTTGGTCAAATAGAAAGACGGGTTTGATTAAAAAGGTACATTCTGAATGGACTTTAAACAGGGTGCCAGCTTTGTTACTAAGAAGGAAGCCGAGGCCTCCTGTGGAGACAGGAGAGCTTGGCAACCTACATAAAGCCTGTAGGGATAAGACAGACTTTTTGCAAAGCCAAACAATGAACAATGAGAGCACTGACACTAAATAAAAAACAAGTGATATTTGGGTATAACGTGTTAGATGATTCACATGATAATCGTTAAAGGCTAGCTTTATTACATGGAAAAAGATCCCCCACATCCCTCACAGTTAACTAGCCTGCATGATGAAAACAAAGCTAGCTACAGATATTAATCGACCTGGTCCACTTTTTGGCCTTTTTTTTAAATTACAAATCAAGTTTCGGTGCATTAGTCACTATGTACAGTTTCATTTAAAAACATGACAGAAAATTACATCGTACCATCAAAACGTTCAAAGCTGTAAATCAAATAAAGCAAGCACACGAAAGAGGCTGTGTGAGGGAGGAAGTGCTTTTTCAAGGTTTTTAAATGTGTTCAATAAAGCGAGAACTACTGCTTACTGTCATACATGCATAAATATGTAAGTATGTGTAATACTGTTGTAAAAAAAAAAATTAAAACCGCAAATGCTTTAAATGTTGCTTAAATGTAATCATTTCTTATACATAAATGTAAGCTCATGTGGGGTTTTTTTTATATTCTTATCAGAGACTTAACTGCTTTAAATGGACACTGGAGGCTGAGCGATAGGACCTAAAATCTAACTATTCCAAAATTCCCCCCGCTCCCCCTAAAAAAAAATTCAGAATTGAAAACAAGCCACTTTACAGTGGAAATACTGTAGTCTCATAAAGTCCAGTTTTTCTTAAAGAGTACGCCTTGAAAGGGAATTTTCATTTTTGATCCGATATCATCCTCCGTCGTAAATCAAGCTTTGGCCGCATATCGAGCTGAACCAATCAGAAGTGATTGTAGCTGAACCAATAAGAAGATGGATAAACACACTCATCACAGGGCCTGCCGGATGGTTTTCTGGAGGTGAGTCTTCAAACCGATTGTCTAAGAGAAGAGCCAGCAATTTCAGTGGTGTACGTGTGGTCGACGCCGGCACTCGAGGCTCTGAAAGCGCTGGACGAAAGAATATGTGCATGGCAGCAAATCGAAGATGAAATCTGATCGGACGAAAAAAAAAAAAAAAAAAAAGAAATACCCACAAAGGACTGGAAGCCTCGCGGCAAAGTCATAAGCAATGAAATGAAGACAATACACTGCTCGAAATAAATTATTTCCACTTCATTTAAGTTGTAAATTTAAGTCTGTGTTTCTGATAGTGTTTGTGCCTCAAGGCCTTGAGCGAACGGCACCACTATCATTATAAGCGTTTATGTATGTGCATAATGATGAAAACACACAGGGCACATATTGTCGGCGACTATCTGTGCCAAGTCTGTCATCTTAATCGAGTGACAAAGTGCATCAATTTTGCATTTGCCTCTGGGGACGCATGCCAGATTTTCTTGACTCAATCCACAAATGGATAATGAGGGAAAATCACAGTTGGGTTGGATTCGCAGGTGCACTTTTTTTTTTTTTATGTTGTTCCTTACACACTCAAAATGTTCTCTCAGGCACTTCACTTCTTTGAGGCACACTCCTTGGTGACTCCTTTGAACTACAAGCAAAAGTGGTGCACTCAAATTGGGAGCATGCACACACCACATACTGTAGCATTACTTTGTACAATAGTTTGCCAGAGAGAGCGTAAGAAAAAAAACTAATGCGTGATGGGCATCATGATAAAACGCACTCAACGGCAATTAGGTTCAAGTTAAAATTGCAAGTTGATGGAAGAAGTTGTGGTAATGGTTGGTGTACCCCATTGTGTCTGCTAAACGATGCTCCGAGGAGCCCATTGGACGCAGGAAAAGTGCCTCTCCACATCATTAAGTTATTAGATTGGCCCAGGGCAGCACGGAAACAACCTCACGCAGCATGCATACTGTACAACCCTACCAGTCTTTATTGGATTACTGAGAGGAAACTACTTCGGTCGACAAAATGACTGAATGGTGGAAGTGAGGCAAAGGAGGTATTATAGGAAAGGAGATGATGACAAGACTGACCTGCAGCATTCCCTGGTCAAGGGGACAGCTAACAAGCTGATTAAAAGAAGAGATGTGGAGGACACTGAGGTCCACTTTGGATTATTGGCTACCGGGGCCTGCCAAGATTCTCCACCATTCACCTCCTGCTTTATCTTGTTTTGACATACTAGCGCTGAAAATGTCCATCCAGCACTATTGGAGACAGATGAGGGGAAATTTTTTGTCACGGTCAACCAGCAGCTGGCCACAGTGGGTCAAAGACAATTGAATATGTGAGGTTTCTAATGAGATAATAAATATAGTAGCTGCTAGGAACAAGATTCGAAAAGCCACTCGTTATGAATTTGATTCTTGTAACATGCGCGAAAAAAGCTCCGACAGGGTCATGTTTACCACTGTGTTAAATCACCTTTCCTTTTAACAACACTCAATATGTCTTTGGGAACTGAGGACACTAATTGTTGAGGCTTCGAAGGTCAAACTCCTTCCCAATCTTGCTTGATATACAACTTCAGTTGCTCAACATTCAGGTGTCTTCATTGTCAGATTCTGCACCTCATAATGTGTCACACATTTTCAATGGGAGACAGGTCTGGACTGCAGGCAGGCCAGTCTAAGACCTGCACTCTTTTACTACAAAGCCACGCTGTTGCAACACATGCGGAATGTAGTTTGGTGTCATCTTGCTGAAATAAGCAGGGACATCACTGAAAAAGATACTGCTTGAGTGACAGCATATGTTGCTCCAAAACTTGTTTACAGCTTTCAACATTAATGATGCGAATCGTGTAGCGCGTATTTCCATCAGCTGTCACTGAAACGGCAGTCCGTTAGTGACGGAATGAGAAGTCCCGTCGATACTGACCTGTTTAGGGACGATTACATCGATGGACGAAAACCCACTTCCGTCAGTGCTGCCTTAGACCATCAGTTTTTTTTGACGTTTTCTATCACTCATCATTTGTCAAAGGGTAATTTTTTGTGTTTTTTTCAGGATGGGCTTGGCTTACTTTGTAACAACGTAGTGATCCTGTTTCGCATGCGGTTTTCCATACACTGGAACTATCTGTACATATTTTCTTTTTTTTTTTTTTTTGTGGGGGGGTCGGGCGGGGGTCATTGATGCGACTAACATGTTCCCCATGTTTGTGTACTGTATTAAAAACAGATAAAACAGTGCAAATCTAATCTATTGACTTCAAACCTTTACACAGTATTATCAGTCTTTGTTAGCTGCTTGTGGAATGTGCTCGCATGCTGGAATGGCTCGCATCCTGTACATCTTATGCTTTTAAATGAGACCAGACAGGTAAGCAGCTGGTGCGCGCATGAAACGCAAACAAACAAAAAAAAAAAACACATTACTAGATTGTCTGTGCCTAAAAGGTACCCAAAGTCATCCATGCACTGACCTTGAGAACAGTCCACTGATCAAGAGTGTTGGAGGACTGGGCCGGGCTGCCCCACTTTCAAGCAGATATCACACTCACATGCTCAAATATCTATGCATGACATTATAACAATCCAGGCCAATCCTGTCATCTCATGTTTATTAATTGGGTTTGCTCCTTGGATTTGGTTGTGATTGCCTTGAGGGTCAGGATTGTTACCCCACCGGCTGAAAAGGAGCAATGGACTGTGATGAAACTGAGCCGACAGGATTGTGGTCTGTGGATGTGCCATTTTACCCAAGGACTGTATAAGCACATGTACACAAATTCTGCCTGCTCCACTGCACATGAAGGTGCTGCTCTCTTGACTGAGCGTGAACATGCTAACAACTATTCTACCCTGCTGCCTTCAATCACGATGTTCTGTGGAAAAAAAGCGTTTTGAAGTCGTTCAGCTATGAAGTGAACACTCATCATAATGTAACTTCACACGAGACCTCAGCGTATGTATCACAGTTTACTGACTATTAAAGGGAGTGTGTTTTGCTTTTTATTCGGCTTTTTTGCTGCCACCACTTACAACATTCCAAAGGAAGGACCAGTCTCAATAGGTCATAAGGCAAACGGAAAAATAGAAGAAAAAAAAAATCTGTGTATTGACATTCGAAGCGGTAAGACTCACATACTGTATGTGCCATCTCAAGGCCGAGTGTTTTGTGGTTAAGTCTGTTTTATTACTATTAACTGTAGTGGAATTAATGTAGGCAAAATGGCATTTTAAAAATTGTCTAAATAATCAGTCAATGACTCATGAATGATTACCAGTAGCATATGGCAGCAGTCATAGGTACATGACATAGTAATAGCAATCACATGGTCTTTTGACTATTCCTGTATGATAAAACTACATTCAAAGTAGGAGTTGGAGATGGGGGGGGGGGGGGGCGAGAATCTATATTTTCATGTTTTCATCATGATTCTTTTTTCCTCATATAAAACATATTTAAAATGTATGTAAAAACCCTAAAAAGCTAAATAGGTTTGTCGTGTTGCCATCCGACATCCGAATAGAGTCTCTGCAAACTTTGCATATAACTTTGGTTTGCGCCTTGTCCGATGAGGGAAAAGCCAAACCAAGTCCACACTATGGAGGTGGAATTATTTTTTCGGGACCAATTCTTTTTCACTTTGGTTTTGGGCCTTGTCTTTCCACTATACAAACAAACAGGGAGGCAGGACATTGACTGCACAGTTCACTATGCATGCTGTGATTGGTTGTACGGGTGCACGTCAGCGGCTCTGGGCCTCAATAGAGCTGAACTGGATAGAATGTGCCCTATAGACAATGTCATGATCTTTCAGCTTCATGAGATCGTTAACATGTGAAAGTTCTTCACAATCAAATATCGTTGTATCAACCACCTCTAATTCAAAGTATTTTTGTTGTAACTTATTTCCGACTTCTCCCACAGCATTGACACAGACAGCTGCAATGACATTGCGCATCGTCATTTCCACTGCGCTACATTATGTGCTGACTGACACGCTCTAACAGAATATTCATAATTCATTTATGGAATGAAATTCCCAGCATGTGCAACTTTGACTTCTCATTTCAAATTCTAAAGATGAGCACCCAGAACAGGTTTGCAGATTCTCATTTTGAACAAAAATTGAAAGCATCGGGCCATTACGAGTGAGGCAATCATGGCACGCGGGGGAAGTTGATATTATGATCTCGCTAATGGGAATCAAAATGAAATTTGAGTCCATCACAAATCAGAGTAGGCGCTGCGCTGCAATTATTCCAATGCACATTATTTCCTCAGTATACCATCAAGATATTAGTCAGGGATCATTAGATTGCCAAAGAGCAAAGAAGGCATATGTATGTGAGCGCCGTGCACTACTAGAAAGGCCTAACATCTTACCTATGCCTAACCATCGGATCGGTCTGAAACAAGCACGAGTATTGACGCCGTCATCCCCAACCAAGATGCCGTGGCAGACTAGTGTGCGCTGATCATCAGGAGTGGCGTGAGATCCAGTTCCACTCAATTTGTAGAAGAATGATTATTTATGACATATCTTGGTTGATCCATCTATGTGAGTGATGTATGGCGGCAGACAGAACAATTAAAAAGGCTATTGCCATTAGATGGCAAGAGGTAAATTAAACTTGTGTATCCACCTGTTGCCATTCATACAACAGTAAATTGTAGCTTCCATCAAGTATGACGGCTTTGTGTTCAATGAAACAGGCCAGATTTCACACTGGGTATCGGTCTATTTGTGAAGTTGCCATTTCAGTCCTGATTAATGTGTCAATATTTACTTGCAGTGATTTTTATTTCTTCTCAGTTACAACCACTATGCAAGTTAATGAAAGGGGGAAACTATTGTGTGTCTATTATACATAATCAACAGTTTTCCTCTGAACTTGCTCATTTCGATTTTGGACTTTATTACTTTTTTTGAAGGAGTTGATACAATCCATCTACTAATTTTACCAAACTATTATTAAAACAGGTATCCCTGTTTCTATTTAGGTACAGAGTGCGAGTATTTTTGCCACCTCTCCTGCACAAGTGAGGGTGGGCGAAAGCAAATGAAGCAGGTGGAGCCACAAAGGGAAGGAGGTGCAGAGCTGTAACACTCAGAGATGGGAGATAGATGAGTGGAGAGCGGAAGCCTTTTGATCTGTGCTAGGATTGAGTGGAAAAAAACAGAACAGCAAAGAGTATACGCTCAATTCCCTGTACTGGTAGCATTAACACATGGAGGAAGAGGGAGAGGGAGGAAGGTGTGTGTGTGGGGGGGGGGTGAGAGGAGAGGAGAGAGAGAGAGAGAGAGAGAGAGAGAGAGAGAGAGAGAGAGAGAGAGAGAGAGAGAGAGAGAGAGAGAAAGTCAAATACATTGACGGAGACAGACATGGAAAGAGAAGATGACAGGGTCTGAGGAAGTAGAGGAAGATAAAGTAGAGGGAGACAGATAAGGCCAGGATGTTAAAAGGATTTTCAGTTCGGGGGGATGTTTTTGGAGTTCTCTGCAGCCCTTCGCTAAAGCAATTAGTATTGAACCCCGTCTCGGAAAATACAGCGCTCTCTAATGTTGTTAGCTGTGGACAACCAAGTCAAGCAAACCGCACAGTCCCCATTAAACCCCATGTTTTAATTGCAGTGTGTGTCTGTCTATTTATGTGTGTGTGTGTGTGTGTGTGTGTGTGTGTGTGTGTGTGTGTGTGTGTGTGTGTGTGTGCGCGTGTGTGTGTGTCCTTCCAAAGTTCTCTACACATAAGCAAGCGGTATAAACCCGGTGAAGAAGTTTTGTCGCAAGCAATTTACAGCACCCGTTACACAAAAAGTCTCAAAGGGTCTTGCAGCCGCATGAAGTGTCCCTCGACACTAGTCAGACCTTGTACATCAATTTGTTACACCCAGACGGGATTTTATGGCTTATTGGCAGTTGTAACTCCTTCAAGTTGATAATTGACTATAAAGAAAACGATCCATTTTCTGATCCCTTAAAAAGTGGGAGCCACATATACAAACTGTTGTAATTCCTGCACTGTACACTTTATTTGGATGTAAATACTGTACCTGTAAATGAAATCAAAACGTCTGCCGTTAAAGCACACCTTGTTCTTTCATTTCAAGTCCATTGCGGTTTTAAGAGCCAAAAACATGAAAATGGTGCCGATGTCCAATATTTATGGACCTGACCGCACAGGCAGTTTCACTGTGCTTAGCGATCATGAAATGCTGAGAGAAAGATCAATAGGAGACTTGGCCAGCCTGTTCGCCATGTGTGTGTTCATTGTGCTTTCTGGGACTACAATACTGAAAGTCTCTTTTTGAACGAGTTACATTACGCATCATCTCACCACCTGTATGACCTCTTCACTTTGAGTGGGTGTCTGAATTGCTGCTGTTGTTCACAGTATAGCTCCCAGTCTTGGATGGAAGTGTACCTTCCCTTTCCGGAGCGACACGTCTGCCACCCAGAGCCAAACGACATCAAAAGTCTCTTCAACAATCTCCCATTTGTTGTTAGAACCTTGATTTGAACAGCAACACGTTGCCGCTTCTAGAACGGACGGGCACATTATATTGTGAATGTGCGTCTGAGGATGTAGCTACGGACATCAGGGCAGTAATTGTCCCATAAAAAGCTTCTAAAGTTGAAACCATCGCACGTATTTGATATTTGTCAACTTAGCGCTTACCTTGGAAAATGGCAGCATTCTGGATGATAATACGCTTGAGTTGAGCACTGACATCTTGCAGGCCGGACTCCATGTTGCTGCGAGCGGCAAACTGATAGCGCTCCTCCATCTTTTTAGAACAGCAGGCGGGGCCTTTGGTTTGGCAAACCTGCAGGTCAGCACCTGGCAGGAAATCAAAAGGGACATGAGTGTCTGAGTCTTGATGAGGACAAGGAAAGAAGCCAAACTGCCACTGATGTGTAATTTTATAACGGTTTCGGCATCGGACACCATCATAGCAGCCATCAGACCAGATCCTGCCTGAATAAACTTGAGATTCTTCTGAAAGCCAGTGTTGCTTCGGGAAAAATAAACAGCTGCTAAAAATATGAGTCATTTGGAGACTTGCGCCGTGTTGTTTCCCACAGAGATCAATTTGGTCAAGAGAAACTTCGGGACCACTCAAGGCTTCAGTGAGATCAAAAGTCTTTTCTTTCCCCACAAAGTTGGGAGCCAGGAGCAGTGCTTCTTGCAGACAAACAAAGCCAGCATGTTCTTAGATAACACGACCGCTGGTAAGACTGGCGAGGGTGAAATGTGCAGTTGCCAAGTGATTCCCTCGGTCGTTTACACATCGAATGATAAGAATTAATTGGGCTCACAAAATTTTCTCAAACGTGGATAAACTAAGAATATTTCTCGACATGGTAGCTGAACAATAACTGGATTTCATTTCATAAATTGACATTCGAAGGAAGGGAGACAATTAAGACAAATGTTGCGTGATTCCGGTAATTGGAGCGAGTGACTTTGTGTTGCAAAGTCACTTTTGTCAATCCCCATACAAAACCGCACCAAACACTGCAGTAATAAATAGACAGCCCAGTTCAATTGGAAACTCCAACACAAGAAACACATTAATACATCCATTTTCCGATCCGCTTGATCTCCATAAGGGTCACGGGGGGTGCTGGAGCCTATCCCAACCGCCTTCGGGCGGTAGGCGGGGGACACCCTGAACCGGTTGCCAACCAGTCGCAGGGCTCACAGAGACGAACAACCATCCACGCTCACACTCACACTCGCACCAAGGGACAATTTATAGTGTTCAATCAGCCTGTCATGCATGTCTTTGGAATGTGGGAGGAAACTGGAGTCCCCAGAGAAAACCCACGCAGGTATGGGGAGACCATGCAAACTCCACGCAGGGAGGCTGGAGCTGGAATTGAACCTGGTACCTCTGCACTGTGAGGTCGACACGCTAATCACTGGACCACGGGGCTGCCGAAACACATTAATATTTTAGCAATTTGCATTCTTTATTATTTGTGATGATGTTGAACTTTGCCAAGACATTTTCTCCGCTGTTTATTCATGAATGAATGTGACACACATGCACATGCAAATGTCCTCTGTTTTAGAAAAAAGTATTTCAGTGTTTAGATGGGACTGCAGTTTTAACCCTTTTAAATTGTTAAATAGGCAGTCATTCCTTAATGTTAATAATTTTTGTGATACCTCTTCAAGTCAAGCTGAGCGTGTGTACTCCAATTACATCTTGACTATCTTGTTTCAAATCCATTGCGGTGAGCTATAAAGGCAAAATCAAAACAACTGATTCCATCAATCAATCCATACATCCATTTTTTTATTTTGCTTATTCAGATATCCAAAGTCCTTTTCAACAGCAGAACTACTATGTTGGGATATAAATAGTATTGCCTTCGCCTTATAAAAGAGACTTTTTTTTTGGCACCCAAGTCAGTCTTTGGTTTTCAGCATCTGCTGATACCGTGACACGATCCAATAAGAAAAGAGTGTGCATCTGAGATATATATAGAGAGAGAGCGAGAGCGAGAGCGAGAGCAAGAGAGAGTGAGAGTGAGAGAGAGTGTGATCGGGACATCCCTAAAAAAAGTGAATGCCTATTGGCCCTTCAAGCTATTGATCTTGAGAAATGGACTTGAGACTATAAATGGCAGACGGCAGATGACCATTTTGTGAGGAGATGCACCCGCCCGACTGTCAGTGGAACTGATGAACGAGCATCAGGGAACAATACTGCAAAACAGTTCACCAAACATCCTGATCTCTACCGACTCCCCTACCTGGTGGAGGAGCGCAGTCTAATCAGTGAATAAGGGAATAAAACTGTCACATCTTTTGTGCACGCTTGGAACCTTGAAGCAATACCGACGATGGTCTCCAATTGATAAGATCAACTCAATTTCAAGCTGCAGGGGAAAATTATTAAACTGTCAGCAACAGTATGGTTAGCATAACCAATGCAGAGGAAGTATGCTGGAATGAAACTTTCAAATCAGACAACATAGACACGTCAAGGGGCAGATGATAAATGCGCTTTATGAGTTAAATTCATCAGAATGAAAAAAAATCATTTTCTGATCCAAAAACATCTGTGAGTTTGATTGTACCAGCTCGTACTGTGCTAAGATGTGGTCCCCTACTTTGTCAATGTTGCATGGTTTTGTTTTGTCTGAGAGGCTTGACACGTCATTGACCCTGAGGTTAATCAAATTCGGGGATCAAAATCCTCACTTGCATATGAATTCCTTTTTGTACATGCCAATTATAGATACTAATACCAATTGACGTGTAAATCCCTCAAACATACAAACTCAGCTCAAGGTGATGCCTTTCAATTCTGTACTTTCAATCAATATAGTGAAAGTGAGGTGGGGGGTCAAACAATTCAACATGCAGAACAGCCGTCAAGGTTTTTCAGGGCACTTGAGGCTAGCTCAACAAAAAAAAAAAAAATCCCTGACAATCCCACTCGTGTCTTTACAGAAAGCAAAGGATCTTGAGGATGACCTCTCACATGTCTAACAAATTTAATCCACAGAACAGTGCACCGCTTCAGTTTCTGCGCACCAATTACACAATTACTATGATGCAAGTTTAATGATGACACATAAGGGAAAAGGACTGGTATTAATATACAGAAGGTATTAAAAATTGTATTCATTGAGAGCATACATTATAGATCAACTACTGGTGTAATTTCAAACCACGTGGGATTTTTGCTCACAGCTAAAAACAATAATCAAAAAAGAGAAAATGAAGGAATTAGAAAACACCGTTTACACCCAACCTCAATATTGATGTGGTGGCAAATGGGATTAATTTAAAAAATGTAAGTGTTCCTGATTTTTATTTACTTTACTTTAAGATACTTAATGAAGGAGTGATCTAAAAACCGGAAATGTGATCCTGTCATTCAGATCAATCTGGACTTGAATGAAAAAAAGTTTGCATCATTAAACAGAGATTTTCACAAAGACTTTCGACGACATAAAAGACAAATGTGTGCTGAATTAGACTTACAGTACATCATTTATCATACTTTTTGGCTAGTTTTGGTGCCATATCGACGGCAGGGGTGTTTGTTCTTCGCTGCTGACTATAATTAAGAATGAGTTTAAAGCTTGCAGTCAACAGAAGCATCCACCACCATAGCCGGGTTAAATTTGAGTGTTAACCGAAAACTATTGTTTGATGAAACACAGTTCTCAAGTTGGGTTTTATAAGGCAAAGCGAAATACCACCGACCACTTGATACAAACATTGGATCACTTTACTGCACTATTTTACTGTGAAGGAGAGCTAACACTCAACACATTGTTAATAACCATAAATGACTGCACGTCAGTATGTTCGTACAACAGTTCGGGAGGGTTTTTATCACATTTGCGAGGTATATGATGAGGCTCTAGGGCGGCTCTCTCATCTTGAGGTCCAGTAGTGCACATTTGTCAAAATTCTTTGCCATCTTCATCCATGTAAGACAAAAGTATTTGTTTCAGCACAGATGACAAAAAAAAAAAAAAAGTGGCACCCCAAACTTTATGGACATAAAGATAAAATGTTTTTTTTAAAATGAGATTAAATGTTTCATTAGTCTTGTTTATTCCTCTCCAGCTGCCTGCCTGACATTTGATCCTGATAATTATCCCTTAATCATGTTCTTTTGACCTCCCGCGATAGGAAACATTAGAATAATGTCATATTGATTGTTTGTTGTTGTTGTGTGAGAGGACATTTGAAGCCTCCTACAAAGTCATCATCGCACTTTCACTTCTTCACTCATTTCACATCCACACATTTCAGTTGGGTGTCTTAGTGTGTACTGTACACACACACACACACACACACTCACACACACACACACACACACACACACACACACACACAAATACACACGCACATTATACAATGGAAAATGGAAAAAGAAAAAGTAGACATATCACTTAAAATATCTAGTTTTGTTTAGCACTGACACAGAACCTGTATACTGACACAATCTAAAGAAATCCAACACATTCTGTAGACATAGTGTTCTCTTTTGATTGACGCTGTCAGAGGTATTACCCGTCCATTGTTTTCTTTACTGCGTCTCCTCATTAGGGTCATAAGGGAGCAGGATATCACTTTTTGTACACCAAAGACTGGTCACCAGCCAAATTCATGGTACATACAGAATATCTATCATTGACTTTCATTGAGACCCAATGGCAATTTAGAGTTTTCAGTCGACCCTCTTTATGGAACCCATAGAGGAAACGCACTCCATGCAAGAAGGCCAGAGCGGAGATTCGAACCCAGGACCTCTCATCTGAGGAACATGTGCTAACCGCTGTTTCACCGTGTTGCCTATCAGAAGTATTAACATTTGAACAAAACCACATTTTCCTCAAATTTGTTTTCCCATTGATGTAAAGCATCAGTAAGCATCTAGAAAAGCACTTAGATGAAACAAAGAATGATTATTCATTGACATTTGACGTGGTGTCCAAAGGCAATGCATCTAATTGCGCCACCTTTAAATTAGCTGCTTCAGGAAAACAGCAGGGAACACCTTTCACAATAATGTCATCCTATTTTAATATCTTTTATCTTTTACAGCGTTCATCAAAATGGAACATTTGTATTGGATCTTATTAGGTGGTACTGGTGCACCTAATATTAAACCTTTCCTTGAAGCTACATCAAAGGGTGTTGCAGAGGTTTTAGTCGAGCTGACAGACAGAAGCAATTAGTCCCTTTAGAATATACTGTATAATTCCAAATAGATATCCCAACTGGGCACGTCATCCTGATTAACGTTTTAACGAAATTGTAGCAGGGCAACTCTAGGTGTCATGTGCGTGTGGAAAAGTAAACCGTGCCGCAACTGTGACGAACTGTCCTTTGGCTGACAGCACGGCGAGGTTACTTCTTGAACTATCTCTCCTTAGTTGAAGACAGACAGACTTTGAGATTGGTGGAGGCTAAATATTTCTATGGATCTTTCCCCAGCGGCTGTTCGATATCTGCTGGCCCAGGTGCAGGGTGTTTGATTAAAAGTGGATGCATGGAGAAAACACGTTGCGGGAGCTGCATGTACCCGCAGATGGGAGATGAATATGAAATGTCGAGAGGGCAAGCCAATTTTTTTTTTTTTCCCCAATGCATGTCACGCTTCTTCCCCGCTATTTAAGTTGCAGCCTTTTCACATTTGCTCCACTCTTTCCTGTTTTGGAAGAACGTTTACTGGCAAAGAGAAAAAGGAGAATGGAGTGTGACAGTTCACCTGGAGGACATTGACACTCAAACACCTGATAATGAACATTTGCGACCCTTCCCAAAACGGAATTGGTTGTTTTACAGGTTTTGAGTCATTTTGTTTTAACCAAGTATTTTTTATTTTATTTTTTTTAAAGTTGGTGTGAATTTAAATTTATCCACTATCGAGGAAAGCAAGCTTGCCTGTGATCACAGTAATTTCTTGGAGGCCATTAGTCTTGATTTGTGTTCCTTCCATCATTACAACTTAATGTCAAATTTGGTCCAAACAAAATCAAAGAGTAGCCAAGGAAATCAACCATATGCTTATATTGATTTCCACCCTTCCTGTTTGAAACGAGTGAAGTTGAATTTTAACATCTTATTTTGCAGGTTAGGACGATTTGAGCTAAGGAGCCTGGGTTGTGTGCCACTTCTGCTACTTGCAGGTGGTTAAAGGAGCTCATACGCGGTACGTAGAGGAAGCGTTTAACTGGAATACTGGACTGTAGTTTAAATCGACAGTACGTAGAGTTTAACTGGAATACTGGACTGTAGTTTAAATCGACATGTGGTTAACTTAACAATCAGGGGCAAATTCACGGATATGCTGTTGAGAGCGAGGTAGTTACCTGAGACGGCGGTTTCGGGGACCCACTTGGACCCCGGGTGCAGAGTGTGAAACACGGCGCGGACCTCCTGGCAATTCGGCACCTGTCCGCCGATCCCGGAGAACAACCGGAGGAAGGCGCACAAGAGAAGGGCACTGCTGACTCTTAAACTAAACATGGTTGGAAAGCAAAACTTCACTGCCATGACAAAAACGTCATATATCAAAGTCTGTAAAAACATATGAAAGCATTCAAAGTTCGAAGATGCGTTTTTTTCAGCGCCGGATTTATGAGTCTGCGAGCTTGTGGGTCAGCATCCTTCGGCGGGTCGAGCTCCAGCGACCACGCGAGCAATTCCGACGCTGGCAAGTTGTGATCTCCTCCACCGAACACTGCTCGAGTCAACTAAAGGCACGTGCGCGCGCGCTCTCTAAGGGGCGTGCACATATACACACCTTCGTGCACATTGAGGTCTTCGTTGGTGCTCGTATCAGCGGCAGCAATGTGAAACGATGCCCGAGTACGATTAATGCGGCGCAGTTGTGTTAATGAACGGTCCCGAGAATAATATTGAATGCAATTCGGGTCACGTGATCCTTTGTGCTACAATATTCACAACAGAGACAAACAAGGTTGGGAATGAATTTATTCAAATGCAAACTATTGAGTTACACGTTCTCACATCTCTCAAGTTCACTCTTAATTTTAAACGCCAAATGAGACGCTTGTTAGCAAAATATCTCGCCTCCACTTGGTATCAATTGAGTGTCAATGGCGCCATCTAGCGGTCAACCTGCATGCCAACCACACTTTTTGTGTTCTGCAGACAGAAAACTCACTACTAAAACGACTCAGCAGTTATTCCAGGAGTATCTTTTTCATTTTAATTGCGGACCACTCGTTTTGAGGTTTTTCCACCTCACCATATTACGTGTAAACGAACTCCCTTGAATTTAATATTTTTAACAAAAAATGGATTTCAAAAATCAGCAGTTGTGGGGGGGGGCAGTGACAATCAAATATAAATATCAGTGTTCAACACATGTTGATTGATGTTTGAATTTCTGACAAAATGAGACACACAATTAGTAAGAATCATGAGATTTTATTTGCTTCATTGGGCCACAAACAACATGGCAGGCTGAAGATGGCTCCCAGGCCTCGAGTTTTACACAAGTGGTATACACTCATGGAGGTCTGAGGGACACTTAATTTAAGACGACCATTTACACATATAGCTCTGATGGGACACATAAAAAGGACATGGCCGGCCAAATACAGATTGCAGGCCTCAAATTTGACATTTTTGGTATCGTCCCTGTACAGCCAAAGGCCCCTGTACTAGTACACCCTGTCCTCAGAAGTAGGACAACCACATTCATTCCTTAGTAAGGCAAAACTACTAACAGGCATTTTGGTGCTACGAGTAGGGCCCAAGAGGCTACTACAGTAGTTGGGCTTGGTGCAGATCTGTTTACTGAAAAGATTTAATACTAGTAGGCCAGAAGTAGCTCTAGCAGTGGAACAAATGTTACTAATAAAATGCAGTCATTCTACCAGTGCGCTAAATTGTGTTGCTAGCGAGGAAAAAGAGCGTACTAGTATGCATGGACCTTAAGATAAACAAACTATAACAAATAAACGCTCAAACGGCTTGTCGCAGCTCAGGAGATATACTGTAACCCTTTAGCCACCCATTCAGTCATTTCAGTAGTGTTACTTCATTTCAGAGTCTTTACTTTAGATTTTAGAAGCCAGAGTACCCTGTGAAAGCCCATTCAAGTAGCGGATGAACGTCTGCACCACACAGAAGAGCCGGAGCTCACATTTAAACCACGAACAGGCCACCATACTACAACGTACTGCAATCCATCTCTTCAGATAAAAATTGCTGCACCCTTATAAACTCCGAGATGGGCTAATCATCTGGCGGATGACAGATGGATACTGTGCAATTCCTTTCATTTAGTAAGGCGTTGGAATTGCGAGATCATCCACCTGAAAACCACCAGATAAAAGCAGCAGTGTTTTAAGTCTCCCATAAAGTTGAGCGCAACAGAGAGAATCGAATAGCTTGGCCTTGCCATTATGAACAATATGTATAACGTTCAGGATCTAGGGACATCTTCGTGGGTTTTGTGAGACAAACAGAGAGCTTTGCATGGATTTGCACAGCAAAATGCGACAGAAGCTGAAAGCAAACCAACAAAACTCGCCGTCGGCCCGTAAGTCCACACAATTACTGAATGACGAGGCATGGTGGAAGGCCAAGTGACTGGCAACACCTGAAGTGCACAAACTGCAGTAGGTTTAAGTGAACACTACCTGCACTGTGAGCACTTTGGAACAGCCAAGTCAATGATGGGACATATGCACAACATTACAGATGAAGAGATTTAATGTTAACAGATACAATGGGATCTGTTAAGTCAACTCAAAACCCCTTGAGGTCATAAAATATTTCTGCTAAATCACTTGGGGACACACACTTCAAAGTTCCTCTCTTCTATTTTTCACAATAAAACAGCTAATCAAGCATTTGATAGCTTATTGCCTATTATTGATGAATGTCTAGCAGAAAATCAGAAAAGTGAATGAATCGTTTTCAAGAATTTTGAAGCCAAAATGTCCTGCAATTCTCGATCGACCTTGGAACAGACTTAAATGTTCAAATCTTATGGATAAAATTGCCACCGGTGTCCTGGAATGGCTTGCGGAGGTTCCACTTTATCTGGCTATGTAATATAATGGGATTATCTGCACCGTTGATTGTTGGCATGAAGACAAAGTATGATTTGTTAGCCAGAAAGAACCACATGAGCACTTTCTTTTCAAGCGTTAAACAGCGGGGTTTATGATTTTGGAGTTATCTGACAAATGTTAATAGTGTTAAAGTGTAGTCCCTCCCTCCCACAGCTTCCTTGCAGAGAACTCCTCGGAGAGTCAGCATAAAAAAAAAAAGCTCTCCAGCCAGAAGGAGCAACTAGGGCAGTAGATTATCAAGTATTTCACTATACTACACTAGATGCACCTTAGCTGGAGGGCCTTAGGGTCAAGCAGCTCATCTTAGGTGGCGAGAAGAGATTGGTGTGCTCCATTGCAAGCAAGACAATGTCCAATCAATCTGTAAAGGAAATAAAAAGAGTTGATTGCGTCACATAAAGAAGAGACACACTCGAAATTCATCTATGGATCACTGTGAAAGAACAAACGCCGTCAAGCCAGATGATTTGTTCTGCACCTGAAAATACAATTCGTTTGTGGACAGGGATCGCAACCTTTTTTTCAAGGGTCGTTCTGTTAGGAGGAGCCATGTGACACAACGGATGAGCCGATTGTTGTCCACTGAGGCGTCGGATGCTCAGGAACTAATATCTTCGAGGAGGTGAAATTTTGTTTTATTTACAGTTTATTGGAGATGTTTACAGTCATTTGTGTTTAGAGCATTTTTTTAAAACACTTGAGTCATTTGGTGCATTTGATTGATTTCTACTGCTGTTGGTTCGTGTGTGTAGATAGGTGTTGATCTCTTGCGAAGAATGAATAGTTTAACCTGTGCTGAACTGTGTCTTGTTGTCCTTTGCTAATCATACAAATATTGCTGGAGTATATTAGCATATTCATTACTTGCTGTCTTGTTTAGATTTGACAGATTTATTTCAAGACCTCCTCAATGTTGTTCTTTGTAGTACATTATTAACACGAGTGCTTGTGTGAATTTGCTGCAGTGCTCTCTACCTCTTTCTCTTTAATTCAACAAAAGATGCACAGAAAAATCCACTTTACCTATAAGAAAATGCCAATAATCCGTTCATCAGCATGCATTCTCGAGATCGAGTCTCTTGTTTTTGTTGACTGCCCGATTCCTGATCCCACGAATCAGTGCAGCACACTTGATTTCATTGACTGAATGAATACTTTGAATGCAGGATTAACTAATATATTCAGTCGTCATTTTTTCCACATTTTGTTCGGTTATAGCCTCACCCCAAAATGGAATCCCCTCCCCCCCACAAATCTACACATAACATTCCGGAATGACAATGTGGGGGGGGGGGGTATTTGTTGTTTTTGCAACATTAAAATAGTAAGAAATCGCATGTATTAGGTCAGGCATGTCAAATTCCGGTCCTCGCAGGCTGCTGGAATGGCTGTTTCAAGATCCCTCCATGCTGAAACACACTTGATTCAAAGGATCAGCTCATCGGCAAGTTCTGAAGAAGCATGAGAGCGATCCTCATCATTTGAATCAGGTGTGTTGCAGCAGGGACAGGTTGAAAACAGGCAGGAGATTGGCCCTTACGAACGAAGTTTGGACACACTTGTATTAAGTATTCACAGCCTTACTCAATATTTTGTTGGTGCACCTTTGGTAGCAATTAATCTCATCAGATCAGATCATTTTCTTCCTTTGTGTGAGAGTCTTTCAGGTGCCTTTCGGCAAACTCTCGGCAGGATGCCCATGTGCCTTTTATGAAGGAGTAGCTTCTGTCTGGCCACTCCAGCATACAGGCCTGATTGGTGGAGTGCTGAAAGAGATGGTTGTCCTTCTGGAACGTTCTCCTCTCTCCACAAATGGAGCTCTGAGTGACCATCGGGTTCTTGGTCACCTTCCTGACCAAGGCCCTTCTGCCCCGATTGCTCAGTTTAGACTGGCAGACAGCTCTAGGGAGGGTCCTACTGGTTCAGATCTTCTTCCATTTACGGAAGATGGATGCCACTGTGTTCACTGGAACCTTCAAAGCAGCAGAATTTTTTTCTGTTCCCTTCCGTAGATTTATGTCTTGAAACAATCCTGTCTCAGAGGTCTACAGACAATTCCTTTGACTTCATGTTTGGTTTGTACTCTGACATGCACAGTCACCTGTGGCAACTGAATTTGCCACAGGTGGACACCAGTTAATTGTCGGAACCTCTCAAGGATTATCAGTGGAAACATGATGTGCCTGGGCTCAATTTTGAGCTTCGTGGCAATGGCTATGAATACCCATGTATATGTGATTACTTTTTAAAATACGTTTGCAAAGAAAAATGACACCTTTTTATATTAACATCATGGGGTGTTGTGTGTAGAATTTTGAGGGGGATGAATGTATTCAATTTTGAAATGAGTGAAGTTTACGTTTTATTACCAACTTCTCAATAGTTGCAAACGGCTTGTCTAAAACGGAAACAAGTTAGAAAGTAGTTCAGACACAGGAAAATAAGTTCGAAATCTGAGGTCATGTGTCCTGCTTTTTACAAAGTGGCGCCAAAGGCACCTCGTGATAAGCACGTCGATACTTAAAAAAAAAAGGTCCCAGGGACACTAACATCCGAGTTTATTCGATAATGCCTCGGCTCTAATAGGATAACATTGACTTTTATCCCACAACAAGCATTTGAAACTTAATGTACCACGACTTCAACACATGCTTCACATAAAGTTATAGTGATATAAATACACTTTTTTTTTTTTTGTAAAACACCAATGCATCGCATTACTTTCACGACCAACAGTCTCTTCAATGAATGGGACACCCGTGAGATAGAGTAGCCTACCTTGAGTTGGTTGCACGAGGGTGGAAAAGAAGGAAAGTCAAGCCTGGTTCATCGTGCAGTGCAGCGAGCTCCACTCCACTCGACTCCACTCAGCCTTGGCCACAGATGTTGCAACCTGCGCGACCCTTTTTTGGCACAAACAAAACGTTTTGTCATGCATGAAATCGCGAGAGCACCTTTATAGTGGTTTTTCCTGTTTGTGGGGGTGGGGTGGACGCGCCGGCGACGACATCTTCGAGGGTGTAAATCGCCACCAAAAGACATCTTGTAAACAAGCCAAACAAACGGAAAAAAATACGATGGCAATAAAGAGCGTCGGGGCGTATTCGTTTCATTCCGGCAACGTGGTTGCATTGATCTGTTTGTCGGTAAAAGCAGCAGCCCGAGAGAGACTTGTGACCTCTCACCCTTGTAAACCCTGCCCCCACATACCCTTCTGCTCCGTCTGCAGGAGCCCGCCTCATTTGCGTGTAGATATCACCCCCAAGCTCACCACCCCCCCCAAAAAAAAAGAGATCATCACTACTATTTCTTGTCCCTGCACAAGCCGTTAGTAGCTGGGTGCAACCTCCTCCCTTCCCCCTTCGCCCATCTCATTATTGTGGGAACCAGCGTTGTCTAACTTGCCTCTTTCCCGGGTCGAACTTTGACCTACATTCCCACTCTGCATGTTTCCTACTGGTGCGGTGTGAACACGACGTAGATCGTGGTAATGCCAGAGCCCCATATTTGCATTATTCAATGACTGTGGCATTTGGAACAATTATTCAAATGAAATCCACGTGTTGAATTAACCTGCAGACTAAATTGTTGCACAAACTTCAGTGTCGTTCAAAAAACAGGGACTATTTTGCCGGTGGAATCACTCAAGTATTCACGGTAGACATTTCAGGTATAGTAAGTATTCAGAAAACAAAGTGCTCAGAGATAAGAGAGAGCAGCCTTTGTGTTGCTTCCCTCCTAGCAAGATGGAGCGTGTGTCAGCGTTTTTTTGAACAGGCCTGCCACAAGCCGGGTGGGGGAATGAAGTGATTGCTTCCAACTCAAGTAAATATGCTGGCAAACAAGGGAGACAATTAAGGCAAATGCTCAGTAACTACATAATGAATTCATTAGAGTGTAAACGTTGATACACAATTACACTTGAACCAATTATCCCATAAATGTTGATTTGGGCGTTACTAAAGAGGCAAATTGATTCAGGTTGCAAAGGGGGGGAAATAATTAATTGCTAATTCACTGGCAAACCTAGTCGATATCAAAAAATCAGAATTGTAAAGTTTCCAACATATTTCACAACCTATACAAGATGAATTTACTTGACTATGACTGTAACGTTTGAACAAAATGTTAGAGGTCAGTGAGGTCCCGACAACTAAGGGTACACCAACGGAAACGTTTTTGTAACCATCCACCCACAGAGTCCCAATGTTCGCGACGGCTCCGTAGGTTTGTGTCCTGAAGAACTTTTAAGTCAGGTTGACATGCAGCATGTTAAATATGAATTCACCGGAACGGCGTTTCTTATTTGCAAACGTGAACCTCAAGACTTCTGCAATTTTGTGAATATGAAACAACCTGGAGATCGTATGCGGTTCGATTGCAACAAAGTTTATTTAATGAATGCGTTCACACTTCTTTATAAATGTACAGAGAATTCCACCCAAATTAAGTCTGTTCATGATTAAATAGGGGAGACGGCATCAAATACTACCGGAATAAGGAAATATACAGTCAAATCCATAATTAGAAGACTATACAGTATATTATTGTCTTGCTCTATAGTCTAACAATCAAGGACTTCATGTCATTATCTTGCCAGTGATTTACTGTCTGTAGTCGCAGTTGGAGGTAGGATTCAAGAAACATGAAATGTTTTTAGCACAATATAAACAAGGTGCCAAATAATACGAAGAGCTCCCTCTCGGTAAGTGACTGTATAACAGAGGGAGATGCCTGTACTACACACACTTAGTAACTATGGTGTGTATTGGATGATTTAAAATGGATATTCAAACAGAATATATCCCATGTGGGTGTTCTTGGCCTTATAGTTACCTACGATAATCGATGCACATTATAAAAATTAGGAGAACTGAATTATATTTGTCTCCCTATTAGAAAGGCTTTGGTTTAAAAATGTAGAATTACTGAAATGAACGTGACCATGACAATCCATTTAACATCTTTAAATACGGTATCACTCACTCTAAAGTTCCCACATGGTAATTCATTATGAAATAACGTCCATGTGGCACCACCCAATAAAATAGTTTTTAAATGTTTGCCACAAAGAAAAACCCTGTTCAAGTTTGACCATGTAGAAAGATCACATAATGCACGCATACAAACCACAGAAATTGAAATGTTAAGGAATGGAAAGGAGAAAAAAAAGGAATTTTTAAACTTTTGAAGTATTTTCCATAGTTAGGATTGTGCACCTAGAAAGTGCATCCTGAAATTTAACATTTTCGTCCCAATGGCTGAAGTCAAGCAGATACACCAAATTAAATGACTGCGAGGAAATTAATATATTCTCCACTCGTTATCATAACATAGTCCCTCTTGATTAAATGATGTTTCAAAAAAATGCATCATGGTGGAACAAATGCAATATTACAATCATGTTTTAAAAAAAAAAGTATCACAAAGACATCTGACCCTGTGCATTGCGTGTGTGTGTGTGTAAAATTAAACATATTAGCCAAAGAATCCAAGTTAGATATTTCAAACAAAGCATGATTTTATATTAAATTTACTATCGTCTCCATTTTTCTGAATCAAGTTCAATTCATCAAACAAAGCAAGCCTTTTTGAAAACAAAATCTTCATGCTAACTGATTCGAAAACAGACTTTGGTATATGACTTCTGTGTGTTTGTATAAATACTTGTGGTGCATCCTTTGCAGCAGCAGCGAATTAATGCCATCTTAACTTTCCACAATTTGCCTGCCATCAGTGAGAGGTCTTTTCGTTTATCGTTGTTTGTAAGAGGACATATGAGGAGTGGTAAGGCCACACGGGGGGGTTACAAGGGAAAATTTAAAATTGATGTGATATTACAGAAATAATGTTGGAATATCGAAAAGAGTTCAGGACGGGAGATGTAATTTCCTCGTTTGTGTGCAAATTCCCTCAAACCTAAACGCATGAGTCAGACCAGAAGATGGAGGTCTGCCATATTTTACCAAGTAATATTATTGAGTACTGGTGAGAACATTTCTGGTTGAACAAATCCAAAAAACAAAAAAAATTACAATAAAATGCACCTCGTGGCAATAGCATTCACGTGGTACAACATTGCAGGTGATTAAAACTTGTCAAGTGTAATGTGATGTTCTATTTTGAAATGATGACCTAATTCAAATAATGTTTTGACCTTACTGACCACTGAGCATTCGGCAAGCCTCCTCGCTGCCCATCTTCAAAACCTGCCTCAAAACTCACTTGTATTCTTTGGCATTTGACTCAGCATGACTTAGATTGTTCTTGGTTTTGCTGTTCGGTGCTTTCTACTGTTTTTATTACCGATTTGCTTTACTGTTTGTTGTATATGTTAATTTGCTCCATGTACAGCACTTTGTATGCAGCGATGGCTGTTTGAAAGTGCTCTATGAATACAGTTGAGTTGAGTTGATTCAAGATTCATTTTTTGAATAGAACTGAAACAAATGGCAAGGCAGTTTTACTTGTATGGCATATTTCATACTCAGGTTAACTCAGTGTGTGTAAAAATACATTTGAAGGTATTTCATAAGGAGAAGAATTTAAGACACGTAAAAGCAAAGAAAAACACAGAAATACAAGAATGTAAGAAAACTTAGTTTAGTTCAAATAATTGTTTCTACTATACTGTCTTATAATTCATTGAGATTCACTTGTAGTTTGTTTATACTATACTTTCTTATATTTTTACCTGCTATATTTCCTCCAACTTTTGTCTTCTGCTTACTGCAGGAGCGCAGGTTTCACATGTACATCGTCTACTGCCAAAACAAGCCCAAATCAGAGCACATAGTGTCAGAGTACATTGACACGTATTTTGAAGTAAGAGTTTCTATTTTTTTCCTGTTACTTGTTTATTACCGAATATGTCTTATACATGCATTATTTTGACCGTGAAGTGGATCTAATCAATTTACTATCTTTAATCAGGAACTCAAGCAGCGATTAGGCCACAGGTTGCAGATCACTCTTCAAAACCTGCCTCAAAACTCACTTGTATTCTTTGGCATTTGACTCAGCATGACTTAGATTGTTCTTGGTTTTGCTGTTCGGTGCTTTCTACTGTTTTTATTACCGATTTGCTTTACTGTTTGTTGTATATGTTAATTTGCTCCATGTACAGCACTTTGTATGCAGCGATGGCTGTTTGAAAGTGCTCTATGAATACAGTTGAGTTGAGTTACTGTGTAAATATTTCCAACTGTAATCTCAGAATGGCTTTATTAGTGCGTGGTCATTTGAGTGCGGTCCTCATACTATATACATGACAATGTGAGGATGGAACAGGGTCTTCCCAGTGAGATCAATTGGTCATTGTGTGGATGGCGCAGGGATGGGTGTTACCCCACAGCGCTATCTGATGCCTCATTTCCATTTCAGGCATGCCAGCTCCGCCGAGCGCTGGCTAAAACCACCATCACAAATCAATTCATTCCTCTGCTGTTTTGATTTTCTCTTGCTGTGCTGGCAAACGCATTGGTAATCACGTCACTGACCTCCGCGAGCGCAAAATGCAGACAAAGGCCTAAAAACGGCATATTAGGCACGCAGAACGACAATGTGCAAACTAGGTTATTAATATGAGCCACATGCCGAAGCTGTCTTTCGACATTGTTTAAATACTCGAATGAAAGCGAAAATGAACAATAAGACAATGAATCAGATGTGTCACGAGAGCGGTTGGATGAGATCATATTGGAACATGAATGTCCCCCTCAGTTTTTCAGTCCGCACGCACGCACGCGAGTTTCTGTCATTGTCTTACTGCTGGAGCTCATGCTGCCAATGGAGTGATGTTGTCATTCTAAGGTCTGTGCTGGCAAAAAGGAAAATCTGGAAGAGTAACAGTTTAAGGTCTGACAATACAAGAATGGACAATTCAACACGTAAGAAGCGCTACGTTTACATAAGAGTTCTTGGCCCACTCAGGTTGCTGTATGGAAACCCCATCCAAACTAAAAAGCAGACGGAAGTCATCTTTACTTTGTTCCTATATTTTGTAATGAACGCTAAGCCTTACAGAAGCACGTCTTTCGATGCTGGCTGGCACTACTGCATCTACCACTTTTGGAGCACTCCATTCTGCAGCCTCAGGCTTCCTCGGGGCCTGTGGACTTCTTAAGGTCCCGGATCTGCTTGACCAGATAGTTTTTCTCGTCGCAAAATTGCTCATCCTCTGATCGGTCAGTCTGGAAGTGGCTCAGGAAGTCCACCAGTTTGGTCTGGTTCTTCAGCAGGATGTCCAGCACTGGCTGAGTCTTGTTGGGATTTGCAACAAACACCTGAGAGATACAACGAGGAATATTTCATATGATTAAAGGGGAAGTCAACCCCCACAAATGTTCTTCACTATGCGCCTCCACACGGCATTCAGATTAATATTGCATTTGTGAGAAATGAGGGCTCAGGTAATGACCAATCATGATTAGTCGTTACCTGAGCAACTGTGATGTCATTTTCAGTCGACAGCAAGTGGCAAAATGGCCGACCCTGAGATGAACAAAAACGAGTGGATTTTCCTGCTTAATTCAGATTCCACAAACGCAAAATTAATCAGAATGCCGTGTTTCGACTAGTAGGGTTGCAAAGAACTTATTAGTGTCAGGAAAATCTGGGGGTTGACTTCCCCGTTAAGCAGACAATTGATACGTCAATACCAATGTCTATTTAAGCATATTTACGCCCATGCTATTCATCTTAACGATCAGAAAATACTTGCTTTATTTCAGCAATTAACAAATACACATCACTACATTAGAGATAGCATCACAGGAAAATACCAACTAGAGAATTTCTCGCAAGTTCAAATAAAACGTTAAACTGACATCGGAACAATTAGAAACGGACCACTCGCCTTGAAAACATGAAACGCTTCAAACTGGATGTTGCGACTGTTATCTCGTAACATGTTCATCATCATCTTCAGGTTCTCTGCTCGGCTGATGTACTTTGTCATCACTGTGAAGTTGTGTCTATCCAGCAAAAGCTCCCCCAGAAGCTGAAAATATGTTTCCAATCTTAATTGTAGACGGTGAATACTAGCACGACTTTGATTCATGTTAAACCTGTGAAGGCGGTACCTTTAAAGACTGTCGCTTGGTGACGTAATTGTCAGAATGCAGGAGCTTCTCATATTCTGTAAATACCTTGCAGACATTTTTCAAAAGGAATATTAGATCAAGTCACGACATTGTTTCTAGTGAGGGCATTTGAGCATTTACCCGGTCATAATTGGTCTCCAAGAAATCGGCACACATAAGCTTATGCCTTGTGAGGAGATCCTGCCAGAAAAAGGTTCTTAGAAGATGCGCATTACCCAAACAGACAGGATTATTTAAAAAATAAATCAATCTCAGCGTACCTTGAATGATGCAAAGGCATCTGACGCTATGTCGAAGGTGGAGAGCTCCACATATCGGAAGAAACAGTAGAACTCTTCAGAGAAGAGTATAGTCCGAGCTAACGGCTCATGGCGAAGACACTCTCTCAGCATCATTCCACAGTTCAGAGCCACTTCTGCACTCTCATATCTGTACACCATACAAGTCAGGTATGCACATTTACATAATTGACATGCAACAGCCATATTTATTCTTCAAATGAAAGTAATAATGTGCAATGAATAGTGTAACAACTGAGGTTGAATGCCCCTGGAGTTGTACAATTCCGCTCTAAATTCCCATAAAACCTCAGCAAGTGTTAGACTTGCTGATTGGATGCCAGCATACCTCTCCAACTTCAATAACTCTTATAAGCCTTGAGCACAGTGAGCATTTTAGGATTATTTTAACGTGTTTTGCACATTCTTTAGCATATTTAGGATTCGATTCGTACCCAGTGAGGAAAAGAGTGATGACCATAGAAAATAAAATGGCTCCCATTGCAATACAGCAGTAGTGCAGTCCCAAATATCATTGTGCTGTGAAAAACACGAATGCCCATTTTTTTGGAATTTTTTTCATTTTTTACGTTAATGGGGTGCCCGCATTTCGGACATCCCATTAATTTAAAAAAAATGTGAAAAATGAAAAAAAGGACATGCGTTTTTAGAGGACAGCGATATGCTTTATTTGTCACTGTACTGGGTGGGCAATACAATATGATTCAAGCAATAGTTGAACAAAAATATCAAAACAAGAATGGAAAGTGCAGATCCAAAGTTGTGTCAAGTCTTAATCTGAAGTGTCAACTCCAAACACATGCAGTAATCATCCTTTGGTTTTCAAAGATTTAACCTGGATGAGCAGTTCAGAAGGGGTGATGGATGGAAACATCATTCAATTTCATGATAACGTGTTAAAAAACGCAACACATAAAGCCAGCTGTCTTCTTCTGATTTCCCCTTTCGTAAAGGTTAAAAAAAAAACAAAAAAAAAAAAACAACACAATTACCTTATTCAAGACAAAATTTCAAAGAAAAGGTTGTGCTTGAGATTTAGTGTATTTCTCCAGTGATGATCTAGGTCATACAAATTGATCTAGGTCATACAAATGAGACCATCAGTCAGAGACAGCAGCCTCAGCTGATTCTAACTCAATATAAATTGTACATCCACAATACGCAAGCTGGCCCCATTTCAGACCACTGTATAACTAGCTTTTGACAACCATTTTTCAATTATACGTCTGTCACACAGGTAAGTGCAACAAGTTCAAGCTCGCTCTCTGGGAAGTGTTGGAACATATTCTGGGTAGCTTTAAAAAGTGAACATTTGCAAGGCATGTCAAGGGAAAGTCATTTTGTCAGAAAAGTTTTCATGGTGTCAATAAGAGGCTAAATTATTCTGATACTCATGATTCTGATGTGAATCAAACAAGAGGGACTTACCCTTTTAACAGCATGAAGAGGATCTGTTGGTGTGTAGAGATGTATTCTACCGTCGGAGTGCGTGTTCCAATCTGCCGTCTCACAATATTACTGAACAAATGAACCACATCCTTCTTACCCTGTTTAAGAAAAAAAATATATATATATTAATGGTTGGGCCTGAAAAAAGGTTTAATCTTTGGTTTCATTCAATACAGCATTGTATCTTATACATAATAACTGTAAAAAAATAAAGATGACTACTTCACGGATTTCACTGGTTCTTTTTGGAACCTAACCACCACGATAATGAGGGATTACTGTATAGTAAAGCAATGGGAAGCATGTATCCTACCTCAAAGTCAATCCTTTGCAAATTTGCAATCAGTGAAATGAGAAGGTTGGTGTTGTACAGCTCCTGTGCAAGCTGAGCCACTGCCTCGGTCTGAGGCTCCTTGTCACCTGTCCCACAAAGGACCTCCTTCAGAGAAGCGAGATTTTTTGAAGCTTCCTCTGCCACCTGAGAAGTGCAGAGTTAAAATTAAGAGACATTCATTTCCAAGTCTAAACACCCCCCCCCCACGACCAGTCACCTTTTCACACTTTTTACTTTCCCCAGCATCCAGCTTTTCCATATATGCCACATTTTCTTTCAAACTCCTCACTATTTCTGCTGGACTCTTCTGAGACTTTCCGAAAGGAAAAGGCATGACTGAATGAGATGACCTAGTACCTGTCAGAAAAAAAGAATACAACTGTGACTTGCATTAGGTAATAGTTGCGAAACGCACACCTGAAGAAACAAGGCCACGGCGAGAGTTGGTTAGCTTATTCTAGTGGCAAGTCGACACTGTAACAAACTACTAAAGACCAGATCAACACACCTAGCAAACGTCGACATCAACTTCCTCTAGTAACTTTTCATTAAAGTTAAACTCTTGTCGCGTGACGATTCAATTGTCAGAGCCACAGCAATGTTCATCGCCAAAGTTTAGCTAGGTGGGACCGAGTGACGAGAGACTAGCAATCGCTAATACTACGCGGACAGTGAACACGACGAACACACCAAACACGGATTAAAGATTCTCAAGTGTCAAAACTCACCGACCAAATGCGAGGAGTAGTTTTAAAGTTGGAGGAAGCTCGGTGGCTAAAGCTTAGCTAGTAGGCTAGCGAGTTGCTTCTACTTTCCTGTTGTCACTGTTAGGTTGCGTTTAAATGTAACCTTATCTCAGATCAGTCGCTTTCTATGCCCGACTCGTAACAAAATACGGCTACAAAATTCTCTGACGAACAACCATCGTAGCGGTGCTTATGAATATAAACCTCGCTACTCTTGACCGGCTGTCACTTAACTAGCTAACTGACTAGTTTCAAGCAGATGGCTGGCCAGACTGACAACTTCATTTCCCTGAACGACTACAGTGCAGTTGCAAGCATCGTCGTCCTCTCACTATCTCCCCTCTCCTGTTCTCGGGGACGCTCGGTGGGCTTGTTTTACCCTACGATGACTGTCATCGATTTTAGCCAATCATGTTAGGAATACGGCACTTTTTTTTTTTTTTTTACTTTTTGTTAACAGCCCCCTCTTGACGAAGTTTTTTTCGGGGATTATTTATACAGTACAGTATTATGTTTGGGCGGATCCGTTTATCACGACAATGTTTCAAGAATGTGCTATAAAACTATGATTAAGTACATCTAAATCCGTGTTTCTGGTTAATGAGTAACAACTGTAGTATTATATAGTGGTGTGCACTATTTTGGAATCGATCTGACACAGGGCCATCCGATACCGGTAATTTTCCAATAAGGACGCTAAATCTTTCGAATTACTAAATGTCAATTAATCTTGACACTCTTTAAATGTTTCTGTGATTTTTCGTATTATTATTACCTGGTTCAAAGCCAGGTTATAATTATTAGGACATTTTATTGGTGAATAGAAAATACATTTCCCCCGTACATTGTCATGTCTGGATATTTTTTTCTTTAACAAAGTGCACAAAATTATCACCTTAACCAGAAAACGTTTTCGGGTACTGTGCAAAAACTGCTAGACAAAAATTTACTTTTAAAAATCCCACTTTATTGCACTTCTTTCATGGATTTGAATTATCAAAAAAGTCATCAAGTTATTCATCACAAATATGATAAAACGTTTTTAAAAGAACATTTTTTTTCAAGTGTAATGTAAGTTCGGGGAGTCCAAATACAAAGACAAAACATTTATTCCCTTCAACGCACTTCTTTTCCTCATTCTGAAAAACAACATGGGCAAAAATATAATTAAGTGTGAGGTATTAAACAATCTCCAAAGCCTGGAGGTAAAAAAAGAAGGCACTCTGTGCAGAACATGGTTTTGGATACAGGTTTTTGTGAGCGATTCCGTTGAGCTGCTTCATATCTGTGGATCCATGCATTGTGTGTGCTGGTGGGCGGACGGACTGATTTTTCGCCTTGCTCAGTCACATGCGGCGGCACAACAGAGAAACATAAGGGAGGGCGGCGAGGATAGAGGCAGAGTGTGCTTGCTTGGCGCTGAAACAAACAGCGAGTCCAGCGATCTGGTTGTCACCTTTTTGATAAAACTGCAGCAGTGCATACAAAAGTGAAACTGAAATTAGTTTATCGATCTCACCCTGGAAGTATTAATACGATATTCATACTGACTTGGTATCAATATTATCCATATTTGGATTGATAGTCCTGTAACGTCGTAGCAACAGTGGTTGTCGGTGTGTCATAAAGTTTCATAAAATGTCATATTTATTATTATTCGGGTCAAATCATGTATTTTCCTTCCCCGTGAAAAGAATTGTTATATTTTACTACTAAGAAAAGGCTTTTTATGAAAGCATTTGATACAGTAATAACATAATTTGAATTAAAAATAACGTGTTCCTTCTGGTGTGCCGCCTTGGCCACACGGGGGGAGTATTGACCCGCTGCAGCTACGTCACGTGATCACGTGAGTGCCCCATGACGAACAGCAAAGTTTCATGACTGCCAAATCGAAGTGGACCGAAAACGGAGCGACTTTGTGACTTACCGACTGTATAAGTTAATTTTGCCTATCTATCCATGACATCCACCACTTTAACTACTGTGTTCACCGTTTTAATCAAATCGCCGACTTTGCCGGAATTCACAGCGCACGACATTTATCATTATGTTTTCAGTCCCCTTACAATGGAGCTGATTTAAAAGCTTTTTAAACTCTGGACGCATACCATTTTTTGTCCCTGGCTGGGTCCCTGGTAAGAGATGCTACGCTCACACCGGGGGGACAAGATGCATTGTAATGGCGAAGGTAAAACTTGCTTATGATGCTAACTGACGGATTTTTTTATTTTTATACATTCCGTCCTATGTTTGCGCAAAGCAAAAAGTCAAGTTCGTTTTACACCCTTGTCTATTAGTACATCCGACCGTACAGCAAGATATGACAATTTTAGAAGATACAGTAATCGCTTATGTAAATGGCTACAGGACTGTATGTTTTACAGGAGTTTCTACGGTTTCAACAGGCACAAATCGTTGTTTTGTCGTCCGTCAAGGCGCAAAGGGCGTTCCTACGAAGGTTGTGACGTCCCACGCAATTTCAATGACCAAACCCGTGTGCCCCCCAATCGTGTGTTCCCGTCGAGGGTGGTAGTATGTTGCATGTCCGAATTCTCAGAAGTGCTCTATGGCCCCACCTCTTTTGCGCCCTTTCCCCACACTTCAGCTATGCTCCCATCTGCAACTCAAATTATCCAGAATTCTTTCGAGGAAGAATTTTTACTTTACTACTATTTTACTTAAGTTTTAATAAAATGTTATGCAGCAAAAGTGACAAAACAATAACCGGCTTCCCCTCCATGAGCCGTCACCTTACTGTGGTGGAGGGGTTTGCATGTCCCAGTGAGCTTTGGTGCTAAATTGTCTGAGGCTTGATGCCTCGAGAACGTTTTTTTTTTTCTTGGTCTTCGCGTTTTATTATTTCCATTTATGTTTCATGTCACATGAAACTGCATTTTTGCTGTGTGTAGATGATATACCGTATTGCCCCGAATATAAGACGGTGTTTTTTGCATTGAAATAAGACTGAAAAAGTAGGGTTCGTCTTATATTCGGGGTCTAGACATTATACCCATTCACGACGCTAGATGGCGCCAGATATCATTGAAGCGAATGATGAACTTGACTCCCCAGGCCAAAGTAAACCCCTGCCACGAAGAATAAAAATAAAAATAGCGGTAGCACGAAGAAGAAAAATAAAAAATAGCAGTAAGAAAGAAAAGAGAAGAAAATAATAGAAGAGATAACAGAAAATGGAGAAACGTAGCGACAATCTGGAGAAAAGTGGGTCGAAAATCGGCCAGGTTAACCGGCAGCTGAGGAGAAGTTATGATGTCATTTACATTTCAAAAACCAGAAGCCATTCATTTACGAATGTGATTGCACTTTAGTTTACATATTTAAATGTTCAGATATTAAGATTTGAATGAGGCAAAATAACATGCTTTTCCTCTCAAATATTTTGTTATAATCATTTGTTTCAGATGTACTGTAATTATTTTCTGCATAAAAATTAATTTGGTGCTCAAAAAGTCTTTTTTCAAACTTGAGTCTTGAAAAAGAGGGCGTCGTCTTATAATCAGGGCCGTTTTATATTCTGGCCAATACGGTAATGCTAGTTGCAGAAAACGAATCTGACGTTTAAAAAATGTTGACAGTTGTTCATTCATGGTGGAATAGAATGAGAATGAAGATAAACTATGAAAAAAAACTCAAGTGATACATTTCAGTAAACAAGGGCCTAAGTTGACAAACTTAGAATTTCATTTTGTTTATAACATTTGGTCGTTTTCTAAAAGGTACAAATATCTTAGTTTTGTTGTTATAAAAGCATTATCTGAATCAGTTGGGAGAGCCCTTGGACCTGTTATTAATAAAGTTCAGGCTTGATGCCATCGAGACTTCAACACCTGCACAGAATCATCGCCACAAATTATGCCTTTGTCTCGTGTTGGACTATGATGCTGGGGTGTGGGGTTATTGCAAACAAGCCCACTTTGAAAAAGTTGAATGTAGAGCTTTAAGTTATTTTTTTAGGGGTAAATAAATTGCCCCTAAACTTGCTCTGAATAGCGATATGGGTTTGGAACCATGTCACATGGGACATGTTGGTGATATGGGGCCGGGCACTTTTAATTGTGCATGACCCTAAACAAGAAATTTTAAGTAAACTAAACCAAAACATTTTACACCACTGGACCGAAAAATAAATCCGAGTTGTGAATGCACCTTTCGTCACACTTTGACAAATTAAGAAATCATAATTTAACATTAAATTACAGGGATACGATTGTAATGTGATTATGACACGATAGAGTTAGTACCAAGGTACCAGAAACCAAATGCACAATTTGCCATTGATCTTTTTAATTTATGAATTTCACTTTTTAAAATGAACTACTGAAATAAATAACGTTTTTTTTCACTACAGGTACACTCGAATATACAGTACGTACTCCAAATTACAGTTAAGTTTATATGAGATTGCGATTTCATTATTACAAACATGGATGATCAAGTGTGGTTACCTGTAGCGACTCTGGTTCCACATACAATGTACCGTAAAATCGTGAAGTATCTTGCATCCGTGTATACCAAACCATATTTATTTTCACATTTCCAAAGTCCAGATTGCAACGCGTCACCTGTGCTTTTATTCTGAAAGCCCCGTCCGGAAGTAGCGAATGTAAGGCCTCGGTTACTAGCTTCACCGTGGTTAAGTGGGGAAAGCACACGATCACTTGTGAAGGACGGGGAGAAATTCAGTCGCCACTCGCTACACTTTCCCTTTTTTTTAACCTCTTGGCGCCGTAAGATAATAGTTGGCAGGTAAGACTTTTGTATCACGGCCTTGCGAGGCAGCCAGTGTGTTTCGTGGCCTGCTGTGGCTCGAGGCCGTTGTGCTGGCGCTCAAGCCAAGCTGCTCTCTTCTCAGAGATACATCACGTATGGCGCTCTTTGCTTTCGAAGCGGTTTGCAAAGACCCGCGCCTGTCATGACTAGATCCCGCATTTAAAGGGAAATATTCGCCGCTTTTGCGCTTCACACTACCACCGAAACAAAAAGTCCTCTTTTCATACCTGGGCCTTTTTCTTTCTTTCTTTATTATTTTAAACTCGGGCCTTGTGAAACATTTCGAGGCGTTGAAACGTTCCCAGTTCCCCCAAAATCACCAGTTTGTAGCTAGTTTGCCAGCGAAGGATATACACACCCCCTTTAATTCAAAACTTTGGGGGAAGAAATCTAGGGGAGTTTCCTCGTTTCATTTACTGCGGCCACATATTCCTCACATTGTTCGCCGTGGAATATGCCGAAATGTTCATTGATCAGGATTGTTCAGCGAACAGTTGACTTTGTAATAAGACTTGATTAAGTGTCGGTTACATGGGCTTATTGTGTGTTTGCACGCCGCTGTAGCCGCCGCAGTGAGGCGATGGTGGCTCTGCTATCATGGCAGTAATGGCTCGTTCTAGGCGTCGCAGTACATTGTTTGTCTTAAGTAAGAAAAAAAAAACATTCACTTTTATTTTGACGTTAATGGTGAGTCTCATCTTGAAATGTTTACGTGGATTACTTCCATCGAGCTCGCTTAGCAGCGTTTTAAACACACCATCCCTGGAAAAAATGCGCACATTTAAGATTGAACTGTCCCTTGTTGACAGAAGTGGTTTTAATTTTTACATAAATGCTTAATTAATGTGTCATTTTAATTTAATATTAAATAAAATGTATTCGTGTAATAATTGAACTACGTAATCTTAAAAGATTTTAAAGCGTAAAATAACAGACACCGTGTTCTAAAATGTACCATTTATGTTAAAATCATATTTTTACGGACAGAGTGGATGCAGAAATTAGTTCGATTTGATACATTTGCAGGACTCATAAATACTGGGTAGCTTGTGTCAGCAAAATGTATTGCATCATTCAGAATGATATATGCACAGGTAGTCTTCATATATACTGTGTGTGTATGTATAGATAATATATTTGATATAATTGGATAGGTCCTGATTTTGCCTCGTTTAACATAATTATACTTCGGCTGACTGCTGGTGTTGCATCCACAGGCCTCTGCTGTGCCGATATATAATAAACTATCACTGCCATCATACACAAACAATATTCCTCAAATGGTCATTTGAGAAACCTTTAATCTATACATATTTCATTATATGTCACAGATGTACTAAATATGTTACGCAAGAGGAGATGATTCAGCATCTGTATGGACCACAACTCTACAAGTCTATGTCTTTTGGATGCATTGCTCTTATTTTGTTGTCTTAGTATCTTTTTAGAGTTTATTCTACTCATTCAAAGTTTGGGTTCCAGTTGTATCTTTGGCTTTTTTCCTCCGACTTAAATTTATCGCTCATCTTACGATTGAAGTAGTATTACTGATGAGGATGAGTTGTTATAAAGCCCTTCTAATCCAGCTGGTCTTTTTCACTTCCGTTGTTTGATTTTCATTGGAAACTCATCCGCTCTCAGCGCTCCAGATCATGTCTGGGCAGAGGAAAGGTGCTGCAGCTCGCCTCCCTAAATGCGCCTTCTGTCGAACCAGCAGGGAAAAAGACTGTGGGCAGCTGCTAGTGTCTGATAGCCAGAAGGTGGCAGCCCACCACAAGTGCATGGTAAGCAGAGCATAGTGGTCTTTTTACTTGTAGCATGTGACTGGAGAAACTAAGTTAACCCACACCAACATTATTACATAATTACAGAGGGAATATTTTTTGTGGGGAAGGGCGGCAGGGGGGTTATTCAATCACCATTTAAATGCATATCTAACCTACATGGATTTTGTGAACATGTTTTTGTTGAAGATGAATCTTCGAATGTTGTAAAAACTACTGTATACCGGGAGATAAATATACGGTTCATCCTTATGTGGAATATGACACAGAATATAAACGGTAATTTACAATATTGCTATTAATGGAACTGTTACTGGTGGGATCTAACACTAAACAAACACACAAAAAAAAAAAAGTCAATGCCGATGGCTAAAGGCCCGCAGGCATTGAAGACAATTATAGGGATGCAAAAAGTTGATAAAATTGATAATTAAGCGTTGGCATCAATTTTGTTATGAATTTGTTGTGTCATGTAGTTGTGACATCACACGTGCAGATAGCACCACCTACATTAGGATTAGAGCCGAAGAAGAAAGTCACGGTTGAACTTAATTAATCTAAGTGTGTGAGTGTGAGAGAGAGAAGTGGGGTAGGACGCTGTATATTTTTAAATGGAATTTCTGATGCCTGCTGCACTTTGTACACTAACGAGTCACCAATTAACAAAGCAGCTACAGGCAGGTCCTCTAGATGCAATAAAGGTGAAAGTGCTAAATGATTGTTAAAAATTAAACAAAACTGCACTCCCAAAAAAAAAAAATGGACCAAACCCAATATGTTAATCACTTTCACTCTTTCTTTCTTTATCATATTATTATTAGTGGCCGTGGTCTCTGTCTCAGTCTCTAGCATTTGTCATGTAGATTGTGGTTTGGCATTGTCTTACATTTATGGCGTTTTTCCGAGTCGATGGCATCCTAATTAATTTTGCATCCCGAAAAAAAAGGAGATAGTGAAAATGGTATGCATTGACTGCAAGAGTGAAATGTCCAAATGTTGTAATACCTTTATTTTTCCAATCATTGTTTTAAGAAAGTCACTGGCAAGACATGAAATGTGGAATGATTTTCTTTTAATGGTGGATCCAAGACTGTACTAATAATGTTTTTTTTTGTTTTTTCGTGTTTGTGGCATAGCTTTTCTCCTCTGCTCTGGTGTCATCACACTCAGATAATGAAAACATTGGAGGATTTTCTGTTGAAGATGTCAAGAAGGAGATCAAAAGGGGAAACAAATTGGTGAGTCTTTTTTTAAACACTGCATTAACAAAGGTGATGGTAAAGCGGAACAGAGAACACTCCAAATTTGAATACCTACCCGTTCGGTTCTGAAATTTCATCGGAAATATCACAAAACTTAAAGATGTGTGAGATCTTAGTGTCCTGTACATTATGAGAGCGCAGCCCAGCCAGCCTCAAAGGGTTAACTTTCCGCGTTTTGATTTTTATTTGTTCTTTTGTGTGTTTTTGTGAGTTTATTTTTAAAGAGACCTGTTTCAATAAGGGGTTCTTAGATTGATTGTCCAGCATTCGGTACCATTTTATATGCAGACTCACCATTGATCCAATGGTCGTCACTTGTTAATAAATCCCCCCATCCATCCATTCTCTACCGCTTATCTGGAGTCAGGTCGCGGGGGCAATAGCTTTAGCAGGGAAACCCAGACTTCCCTCTCCCCAGCCACTTGTACCAGCTCTTCTCAGGGGATCCCGAGGCGTTCCCAAGCCAGCTGGGAGACATAGTCTCTCCAGCGTGTCCTGGGTCATCCCTAGGGCCTCCTGCTCGTGGGACATGCCCAGAACACCTCACCACGGAGGCGTCCAGGAGGCATCCTAATCAGATCCCTGAGCCATCACATCTGGCACCTCTCGACGTGGAGGAGAAGTGGCTCGACTCTGAGCCCCTCCTGGATGACCGAGCTTCTCATCTCTAATTTCATTTCGGCCGCTTGTATCTGGGATCTCATTCTTTCGGTCACGACCCATAGCTCGTGACCATAGGTGAAGGCGGGAACGTAGATCGACCGGTAAATCGAGAGCTTCGTCTCATCCACCCCCGGGGCTTTGCCACCGAGGAGCTCTTTAACCATGTCGGTGACTTCAACCCCATAGATAGGAGAGCCCACCTTAGAGTCCCTAGACTCTCTATCCTCAGAAAGGCATGTTGGTGGAGTTGAGGAGGTTTTCGAAGCATTCTGCCCACCGACTCGCAATGTCCCGAGTCGAGGCCACCAGCACCCCATCCCCACTAGAACCAGTGTTAATGGTAGGCTGCTTCCCCCTCCTGAAATGTCTGATGGTGGACCAGAAATTCCTCCAAGCAGTCCGAAAGTCGGCTTCCATGGCTTCACCGAATTCTCCCCACGCCCGAGTTTTTGCCTCGGCAACCACTCAACCTGACTATGCCTGATAATATAACCACAGACTTTCCCGAAATACAGAAAGCAAAATTACAGACCTGCTCTTTTTTGTATTAATCCCCCAAACAACTAGTTTTTTTTCAGAATGGAACTTTTTTTTTTTCATATTGACATAAATTGTAGTTTACATCCTGCAGCAATCCAGTCATGCCCGCCGGTAATGCTGTCCCAGCTATACTTACCTACGACCATTCATTCATTTAGCATGAGTGTATGTTATCCAACCCATTAAAATGACAATTTTCAAACTTGTTAGGAAAAAAGGTTTTGATTTTTACGTTGAAAGTAATAATGAAGGCCTCGCTACAGATGTGTTCGTCATGTCACCGGCCGGGTGCTACTATTGGCTGTGATGTGAATACGTGCCGGAGGACTTACCACTATTACTGCGCTGTAAAGGACAAAGCCCAGGTTAAAGAGAATGCGTCACAAGGAACTTACCTGTAAGTTACTTTCCCTTTAGACACCTTTTAGACCTCTTTAAAAAATACATCATTTCATTTAACTATTGAACTACTGCCTTCTCTCAATTGTAGAGTTTACTGCCGCAAACATCGGGATGCTTCTCGAGATGGCATCGAAGGTATGTCTGTCCACAATGTTCATCGTATTTTTGTAATGTCTACTCCATGCACTTTTCCGCCACACTTGTGCAATATTTATGAATAAGATGTTTGATGCGTTTTCTAAAGGTCTCTCTCCAATGTTTTGTTTGTTTTTAGACGAAGAGGAAGGTGTGGCCAATGACTCAGACTCCTCACCACCACAAAATAGGGGCAGAGGAAGATTTGAGAAGGGCAGAAGCAAGGTTCGTGGCCAGTCAGAAGACACCCGCTCCACCTCCTCCCAGGCTGCAGACGAGGAGACTTCCTCACATGTAAGGCGACTTGCCTGCACACAAGGTCATTTCCAGTGTGCCTGACTTTCATTTGCATGGTGGGTTGATTGTTAGGTGGTCTCTCAACGGTGTCTATGTGCTGTACTGTGTGTTGTAGCGGGAGAGGTCACCTCTTCGGGCCAGTCCGGCTGATGGCGGGCAGCGCTGTGGATTCTGCCATGCTGGTGATGAAGAAAACGAAACGAGAGGCGTGCTTCATACTGATAACTCCAAAAAAGTGGCTGCTCACTACAAATGCATGGTAAGGTCTGTGTGCGTGTACATCCAAGTGTGCATGTTTGTGTGAGTGTGTGTGTGTGCCATTAAGGTTGTTGCAGTGAACTTAAGTGGTATGAATGTGCTGTGTTACCGCATCTTCTCTTCTGGCTTTACAGCTTTTTTCGTCTGGGACAGTTCAGCTGACCACCACGTCACGGGCAGAATTCGGGAACTTTGATGTGAAAACCGTAATCCAAGAGATAAAGAGAGGGAAAAGAATGGTTGAAAAAAAATTCTTTATCCATTTTTTTGATGAACAACTCTGAAAGGTGCCGATTATCATCTAATCAGAATTTGTGGTTGTCTTGTTGTATTTGAAGAAATGCACACTTTGCACCCAGCTGGGTGCAACCATTGGGTGTGAGATCAAAGCCTGTGTGAAGACTTACCACTATCACTGCGGTCTGCAGGACAAAGCAAAGTACATTGAGAACATGGCACGCGGAATCTACAAGTGAGCACTGTTAAGACCAGTCTTATTTCTTGTCTCGTAAAATGCTTGCACAGTCCATTCCTAACTCTGCTTTGAGCCACAGCTTTGTGGGGGATGAATTGTTATTGTTCAGTGTTAGTTACAAATCCCCCTTTATTTTAGACTGTATTGTAAGAACCACAGTGGCAATGAGGAACGGGATGAGGAAGATGAAGAACGAGAGAATCGCAGTAGAGAAAGAGCAGCGATCGACCACGGAGGTACACCGTCAATGCAAGTGAATGGCAACTAGTTACAATGTAAGTATTTCAAATCCATAATCCGTTGGTGGTCGTGTTTTCTACCCACAACAATAACATCGAAAAATACGTTCGGCTTCATAATCTGTTTTTAATGACCTGGTTGATTTTTCTGTTTTACAGGTTTGACCGGCGTGCAAACGGTAAAACTTGTCGGGGGAGCTATGCGTTTTTCTACAAAGTCTCAGCCTACTCTCAAAGCTGTGGTCTTTAGTTTCCCATCAATTGTCCTCAGCACCTCGCCCTCCCAAATAAATGGATGCCATGCATTGAGACTAGATGAGCTTTTCACGCACTGGTGATACCCACAGAGCATGGACTCGTGCAAAATTGTGTTGAAAAGCCAAAGGTTAACTTTCACAAGAGAGTCATGTGGACATATCTTCAACCGTTTTCTGCTACTTGTCATGACTGAAGTTCTCATTGCCACCCCACAGACTACTGCACTTGATGAAACCATATTCTTCCTTTTCCCTCACTGCAATACCTGTCACCAGTCTCTCCCAAGTTGTGCAGTTTTATCATTTTGTTTTGTTCATCATATTTTTCGAAATCTCTTCATGTTAGCCTTTCTTTCTTGATACGTAACACATTTGCTACTGTGTAATCATCGTGAGTAATTTTGAATGTGTGGATTTCTGATGGTCACAAGTCCAAGTTTTACTGGCATGCACTTGCATTTGTCCACATTTAATGGTGGATTCTTGTTTTTCTGTTTAGCCGCAAAAGAGCTCAGTACACAGCTCTTCAGGAAAGTTGGCTTGACTTTGGTGTGATGTTACATGTATCTCTACAAATATATCCAATCATTTTTGGAAATAGAAAATGTTTTGTATTTTACATGTTTACTGAAAAAAAATGTGGTCTTCTTATTTGAGTGTTTGGAGAAAAAAAAACTTTTCATGTAGCTGGTAACTCGATGCTCCGCTTCCAAGAGAGGAATGTCACACCAGCCAAAGTATCATGAAGTCACTGTGTATCTTTGTGAATTTAGTTTTACATTCTTGAATCTGACTGAAGCTTATCATGCTCACCTGGAACATTCATTCTGCCTTTTTAGTATTTTCAATAAATTGATTTGTGCATTTAATTCATGTAAATGCACAGATGTCTCTTTGCATATTTGTTTGGTTCTTCCGTTCAACACTTAAATGTTCCGTTTTGGGGATTGGATCTAGAATAGTGGTAGGATAATGAAGTTGTGAATGAACCCCAGCATATACAGTCGGGTTTGGATGGGCAACTTAAATGCTAGATGGGGCCACGATTTTTCATCAGTGTGAATGGAGGGCCACACAGTACCATGCACTTCTGAACCAGATGTATGGCAAAAATGCTTCCCATACTGAACCAATATGGGACGCCATTTCTTCCATATTTACCTAGTTGTCCCATGCGTCTGTCACACAGAAATGCGAAGAGTGAATCTAACAATAATGAACAAGGTAGAAGACAGGAAATATTAAAGACAGCAAAGTGGTATTGGTACATTCTCCTCTGTCCTGTGCCAAATCCTCTGTCTGTCTGCCTGCACGCAGACAGCCCACCCCTTTGCGCTGCCTCTGTCTGTCACGATCGTTGCCTAGTACTGTAGTGCACTCACTGCACACTCAACACCAGGCTGCACCATGGGTTTTAAAAATGTTGAGTAAGGCAGATACTCCGAGACTCCAGCTTGACCTCAAATGCTGAAACTACAACAAAAATAGAGACGAGAGTGGGACGAGGCAAAACCATGGTTTGACACCGTCAGTTGAGAGGACTATGAAGCAAACTGTAAAGTTTGTCGGAGAACATTTTTGTGGTTTTCTGTAGTTCAGTCTTTGAACGCCCTTTTGTTGTGAGGAACCAAGCAGGTGAGAACTGAGTAACACTTCATCACAGCATGTGACAAAGCGGACTAATCACGGAAGATAATGAGTGCTGCATTCTAGAGCATCATCACTTTCTCCACTTTTTCGCAGCATGTGCTGACTGCAGGACACAATGCGTAGGGCAGGTGATGCATTGCAAGTGCATTGCGAGCTTTGTCGCCCTGGCATAAACTGGAATACCAAGAGGCGGAGGTTTTTGGGGGTTTTTTTCCGAGCATGTGCACCCACAGCACAGAGCAGGAAATACGAAGTGCAGTGAACAAACCCTTTCGTAAAAGAAATTATGAAAAATATTTAACAGGGATGAAAACAAAAAGGAGGAGAAAGATTAAAAAAACAATGTTTATTCTTTGATATAAGTTGATCTATTTATGTCATTTTTCTTTCATTTTCCTTTTTGGTTGTCTTTGATGTTAATAAGGATATTATTAGCAGACAAATGATATCATAGTCGCGGTAGAGAGTTGAAAGGGCGCGAAATATTTTCCTCTTCCTAGGGCAGGGTACTTTTGCCAGCCCAAGTACAACATTGGCCAAAAAAAGCCTCACATTTGCGTTCGTTGTAAAAGGGGGCGAGTCTCCCAAATCCTGCTGTTTGATTGCACGCCTCGTTGTTACGTCATCGTGGCAACCTCCTGGCTCCACCCGAGTGGAGTAAGTTACGTCACGTGTGCAGCAAGAGTGAGAAGGAAGGGTACAGCAACAGTAGCGACGCAGAGCACGCAGCTAGCTTCTCCATGTGACTTGTCACAGGGGACTGAAACGTTAGGAACTGTTCATCTTTGTCTCCGTAATATCGGGGAACACGCACCGTACACCAAAGGGAAGCTCAGGCGGGAACAGACATGGCGACATCCGGCCAGTGTGTTGTGGTAGGTCTCCCTCTCGCCTCACAAAAAGCTTGTCGGCATGCTCATACAGTCGACATATGGGCGCACTCCCGCGGCTCGAACGAGGGCGTTACTCGTGTGTTTTGTTAAGTCCGTGTATGTCATCTATACTGTGGTTGTAATTCGCCTCGTCCTAACGTGTTTCGTATTTGTCACCGTTTCAGCAATTTCAAGCGCTTACCCTCGTGCCCACTATCCTTTGTATACGTCACTCAGACGTCTTTTTAAAATATAATTTATTGTTTGACCTCCACAGTGCCATTTCGTGCGGATTTTTCCACAATAAATCAACATTATGACTCCATCATACCCTGTAACAGCCGGTGGCAAGAAACCTGCAAGCTACAAGACCGGAACTTGTACAAATGATACATTTGTGAATCATGCTTTGTACAAACATCATTCGCATTACATGCGTTAGCACTGTCTTGTATTTTACATTCGTGGACAAAATTGTTAGTAAGAAATAGAATACGATACATCTTTATTTGTACAGCGTTTTCACAACAGCTGCAGCTGAAACAAAGCACTTAACAGAAGACAACAAAAATATTAATAATGCAACGGATGTGATCTATAATTGGCACTGAAAAAAAGATGCTACTGACAAACGTAATAATACATTTAAAAATAAATATTTAAAACTAGCCAAATAAACTTGGACGTTGCTTCTGAATTGATAATACAGTAATACGTTACAAAATAAATACATTGCTTTTGAATTGTGGCTTAAACAGAATCATTTTTCAAAAGAAAATGAATAAATCAGGCCTGGACACAAATGATGGGGCCTTGAATATTTTGTTGCACCAATCTTGCACCTGTCGTATTTTGGCCCACTCCTCATGAGCGAACTGCTCCAGTTGTCTTAAGTTTGAAGGGTGTCTTACACAGATGTTCAATCGGGGTGCATAGAAGGCCACTTTAGAAGAATGTTTTGCTCTCAGCCTTTTTCTTTTTTTTTTTCTTTTTTTTTTGGGATGTATATATTGGGTCATTATGATGTTAGGAAAACCCATGATCTGTGCCTGAGGCCAAGCCTTCTGACAGTACTCTCATAACTGAAGTTGTACGGTTTCGGCATATCTTGGGAACACACTACGAATCTGTTTGCTTTTGGGAAAAGGCATCAAAATTATTTCCCCTTCTTCGATTTTGTGACTGTTTTTGCTTGTGACCATGGACTGGGTTGTTACAAATGTGATAAAATATGGATGAAGCAGGACATACAAAGAGAAAAACTCTCGCCCATGGAAGCCATCTACTAAAATGGGGGACAAACACAGGCGAGTATGCTGGATGGATTAAAGCATCTTCAAAAGGAGCAGAGAATTCCTACTTACTCATTTATTTCATCAGTGACAATGTATGTACATCCATTATCTGACCCGCTTAAAGACAATTAAAATTATGTTTTGTTGAAACTTGACTAAAGAAAAACTTGATGAGTTTGACGACTGGTAAATGCTGAAAGGTACATGTAGGTTTTACCCAAACACATGCTGGCATCCAAGCAATGTATTTTTCTTGGATGCCCCTGCTTATTTTCAGCAAGACACTGCTAAACCACGTTCCTTACATGTTACAACAGCGTGCGAGAGCCCGCGTACTAGGCTGGCCTGCCTACAGTCCAGACCTGTTTCCCATTGAAAATGTGTGCTGCATTATGAAGCGTAAAATATGACAACAAAGTACTGGGATTCTTGAACAGCAGAAGCTGGATATCATGCAAGAATGGGAAAGAATTCCACTTACAAAGCCTCAACAATTCAATGTCTCCTCTCCGCATTGGGTCTTTTTTATGAATGTCGAATTGATAACCCTGACAAGTGTCCTCAGTTCCCAAACGTTTTTTCGAATGTTGTTCAAAGAAAAGGTGATGTGATACAGTGTTAAACATGTCCCAGCTTTTTTGGTTCTAAGTTAACTATTATTTGCCGAAAACAATAAAGTTTAAAACATTTGAACATTAAATATATAGCTTGTCTTTGGAGTGTATTCAATTAAATATGCTTAACATGATTTGCAAATCATTGTGTTCTGTTTTTATGTACCGGTATGTTTAACTCAACATCCCAACTTCACTGGAATTGGGTTTGTACATTCATGTAAGAGTGCTCCTGTATCACAAGTTCAAGTGCTGTTAAGTACACTATTGTATCACTGTATCACAAGTTCAAGTGCTGTTAAGTACACTATTGCCGAACATGGAATTTTCCTGTACAAACTTCAAAGTTGTCCCAGAAGTTCACCGCGTATTATGTCAGCGGGGGCGTGGGGGGAACACTCTCTCAGATCATGTGACCTTGAGGGACATCTGCTGTGTGTCACTGTTATCTGCATTTGCGAGTGTGTAGCCCACACAGATGGGCATGCTTTTTGCAGCTTTCACATATGCTTTAATTGTACCCTTGTACAACTCAACCACATTTTCCGTTAGGACGCAGATGCGGACGCTTGACTCCTCTGACCTCATGGTTTACATTACTTACTACCGTCAAAAGGTTTAGCCTGCTTGTAATTACAGTACTCGCATTATTCCCAAGGTACCTCAAGTTCTGCACCAGCTTCTCAGCTTTCACATGACACCAGTTCTGTCGTCTGGTTTCATCAAGGCAAACAGTTGTGCAGCGCTAGTGGATATGTGACCAAATACAGGAAACGTATTGCGTTTTAAAGGAAATTCATGTACAGTATAGCTTTAAGGTGTAGACACTTCATGGTTGCAATCGGAACCCCTCCAGTCCCACTTGATATTTTCACAATGTCTAAATTGTACATGGCTCTCTGGTTTTTACAGCCAAGTCCAACTTTGTTGCAGGCTGAAGCGTGCAGTTTTTACCTCTTGCAAAAAGACTCATTTGTTAGTTTGTTACCAGTGTTACGCTGTACAATTTGTGTAATTCAGTGGTAAAATGCCGCCATAAATTGTTAGTATCGACAGTATGAGTATAGACTATATTATGAGTTTTCAAATTATAATCATTTGGACTTGGTCAAAGTCTGCATATTATATATTCCACAAGTTGGAACCTTTTCTTGGGAAAGTAAAGCTCCAATGACCAAGTCACCTGACCTTGTCCTGCCCTCCTCTCAGATTAATGTTAGGGAACACCCCTGTTTCTTGCTTCCTTTCAGATCACCGATGATGAGCAGGGGTACGATCTGGATCTGTTCTGCATCCCAAAACACTATGCATCTGACTTGGAGAGGGTCTACATCCCACACGGACTGATTTTGGACAGGTGATTTTTGGACACGTTTTTCAAGAGCTTGCAAAAATATGACAGCTAATGTCAGCCTCTAATGCTAAAATGTGGTTTGTCTAAATCAGTTCTTATTCAATAAATACTGTATGTTTGTAGTTCAAATCTTAGGTGTTGCAAAGAGTATTATGTGTCTTTTAATTCCTAAAATGCTGTGCTTTACACAAGGTCCTTTTTTTTTTTTTTTGAGATGGGGTGTGTTGATGACTGCTCTCGACCAAGTTCTCACATGATTCACAGGAAAATAACGCTAGGTGGCGAATTGCCGGTCATGGCAAACTAAGCACTGCAAAATAAAACATTAATAGTCATGCTGTTCACGGGGTCCGTGAGAAAGAGAAGTTATGTTTTATGGATACATTTTTGCTATATTGATACCAAGCAACATAATCATGCTTGATTTTAGTCAAAGGGATAGAAATTAAGTTTGGTGTTGTGGACGAGCCTCTGGCTGAGCTTCAGAAATGACGCCTGCTGACACAAAACAAAAGTGGAACCTTCTGTGAGTAGAGCAGAAAACTGAGCTGTCCACCCTCTCGGTCCCTCTCCCTCATGTGATCCCAGGACAGAACGATTGGCCAGGGAGATTATGAAGGAAATGGGAGGGCACCACATTGTTGCCCTCTGTGTGCTGAAAGGGGGCTACAAGTTCTTTGCAGACCTGCTAGACTACATCAAGGCCCTGAACAGGAACAGCGACCGCTCCATCCCTATGACGGTGGACTTCATTCGCCTCAAGAGCTACTGTGTAATTAATTTTTATCAAATATTTTGTTTGCCTAAAAACCTCACATTTTTAAACCGTGCGTTTTTCATCTGCAATGGGTGCAGAATGACCAGTCAACAGGAGAAATCAAAGTCATCGGAGGAGATGACTTGTCGACTTTGACAGGCAAGGTGAGTGTTTCTTCAAATAATATTATAAATGCCACTTATTGGCCTGCTTTCCCTGCATTACTGTGCAATACACCGACACAGAGAAAAGGAATCAAACCAAGTCTGCACGCTAAGATAAGATAATGTTGAGTCCATTGATTCTCTGAAGCGCTCATCCTCACTAGGGTTGCGGGAAGATAAAATGTTTCCAATTCAACTCAACTTAATTTCTTTTCCACAGAATGTGCTGATTGTGGAGGTATGTTTTTATTTTGTATTCGATACTATTGTAGTTCGCTTTCTAGTTGAATCATTTAATATGAGCTTCTCTTGCAATGTCCCTCAGGATATTATCGACACTGGGAAGACAATGAAGACATTATTGCAACTCCTTAAACAGTACAATCCCAAGATGGTTAAAGTGGCAAGGTTAGGTAAATCCCTACTCGGTGCAACTAAGAAACCATGTGCTTACGGTTAAGGGCAAAAGTATTTGGACAGTGTACTGTTTTGAGTAGCTCCATTACCAAACAAGAATTAATTATCCAACTGCAATGCATTCATTCCCTTGTTACGTCAAGACACGTGAAAATTTTGAGTTGGCATTTGAGAACTGTTTACTGGAATAACCAAAAAGTGACAAAAGTGTGATGAAAATTCTATGTCACAATTATCGTGACCAAAATAATCAGTTGGCAGTATTACCATCATTGTATAAACAAAGATACCGATACATGGACATCAGGAAACTTATAAAAACAAGGTCAACATTACTTAGTTGTGGGGCTTAATCCCACCTCCATTCATTTGTATGAGAAAAATTACTTTGCTGAAGGAATTCGGTTTGTGGACCGAAGTGTGACTGCATTTCAAATCCATTGTTCTGGTGTATAAGGTAAAATGCGACAAACCTGTCAATATCCAAATACTTCTGGTCATAACTAACCTGGCACATTGGGAAAAAAGTGTAAAGAGTTTAGGTTGAATTATTTTAAAAAAAAACCTATTTCTCAATATTTATTTCATTAAATACCTTTATTATTCAATGACATCATTTTAACTTTGTTTCCATGTAGTTTGCTGGTGAAAAGGACACCAAGGAGTGTTGGGTACCGACCAGACTGTGAGTTGAAACTTTGTTTGTTTCAAAACAACAGGCACGTGTTTTTGGTGATTTGAGATGTCTAACATATTTTGTCTCTGTGTTTCAGTTGTAGGCTTTGAGGTCCCTGACAAATTTGTGGTGGGATATGCACTAGACTACAACGAGTACTTTAGAGATTTAAATGTGAGTATGTATTTTCTGTCAATGAAATATTGCCGCTGTCTAGTGACAGTTCATTGCTTTCTTATGCTGACCAAAAATATCAATTTTTTATATATATATATATATATATATAGGTCACAGTGCTAGCTTCTGCAGCCGAGGATCAGACCGCCAGGGTCCCCGCCTTTAAAACAGGATGGCATGCAAGGTTGTTGTCACTCAAAGTAACATCGACTGGATGTCATCTTCCGTTTGTTAGCAGTGTGGTCCAAAGAGGAAGTACAGGAGAAAATATCATGTTAAAGAGACAGTGATGATAAGCTATTATCTGTGCATTTCCTTGTACTTACATTTCCAATGTCTGTCCTTTTTTTCCAGAGCTTTTAACAATTCTTAACTTTTGGCTTCCTTTGCGTTTCAGCATATCTGCGTCATTAGCGAAACAGGGAAGGAGAAGTACAAGGCATGAAGAGGACCTTTTATTTTTGGATTACCGGTTATATTTTTTAAAGACCAATTTTATTTTGGAGTGCATCACAAAAATACAATGCCTGCTCAGATTATCCAGGGCTTGCACGGGTATCGTGATATTTTCGTTCTCTCCACTCCCAAATTATTCTGTTTCTTACCTCAGATAAAGGCATGTTTGGGAAATACAGTATGGCTGTAAGGTCAATGGTCAATAGTTAACCTTCATGACATCTGAAATGGTGAACCTTTTTACCTGTCTGTCCACATTGTGTGTGAATACTAAACTAGCTTCTGATCAGACCCAATGTTTGCTGGCGTGTATGATAATACACGCACATGCTGCCAAAATGTCCAAGAACGAATAGCACTGAGGCAATTCTGAATCGTCAAGATTTTTACTTGATCTAAATTTCAATGTATTACTCTAATAGCGTCATTGCTTCAGTCATTTTGCAACATTTTCAAAAAACAAGGATGAAAACGCAGCTACCGGTAATTCAACAGATGAGAGTACAGTTGCTTCAATTCAAGCTTTGCAGATTAACATGACAATCTACACAGACACACATCGGTATTTTTTGTTTGTTCGTATTGTGACCTTGAATTGTAAAAAGATTTTGGCAATTTAAAATATACGGTAAAAGCTGTGAAGATTGAATTTTAAGAAACTGGGTCACCACAAATTAATTGTAAAGGCCGCTGTTTTTCGTCACCTCATTTTTCTGATGACTGCTCTTAAAATAATGAGAAAATGTAATTTTGTGTGGATATCTTGTATTAGTAATAGATAGATGCATACAATCGACCCCCGAATACCTTTGCTTGGGCACCCGTGGATTTGAATATTCGTGGATTTTTACAAATATTTTTAATTTTTTTTTTTTCTACTGTACTTAAAAGTCACAGTTGTATGATGTTTATCCCCGCATTTCAGTGTTTTCACTTATTCTGCATGCATGTTGTGGGATGACAATGTTGTCATTCGCTTTTACAAGGAAATTGCAAATCAAGTGTTCTGTCCCAAAACACATAAAGAGGCCCAAGATGAATAGTGATGAATTTATGAGTGGAGGTTTTTTTTTTCTTTTAAAGCAAAGCCGTTGATCATATTGTGTACTATATGCGTCAATATAGGATATAACCTATTAAGTTTTGTTTTGTTTTTTTGTTTTTTTTTTTTTTTTGCTGTTTAATCACAAATACTCCAAAAATAAACAATTTTAGTTTTGAAATGTCATAATGAGGCAGACCTGACCAATGTGTTCATCTAGCTGTTTCTCTTCTCAACACAAGCTTTCAACCAGTGGTGTCACCCTTATAAATTATTATGTTTTGCTGTGTTGCTCAATAAATTTGCACACCGTGACTTGTGTATTTTAATACCTTTCATTATGCCCAAACGTTATCTGGTAATGGAATTAATGTATCTTGCTTCCAGATGTCATGCTGACATCTGCTATTTGTATGCTGCTTCCAGGAAATATTCTTTCCAGTCACGCATTCTAACAACATCCAATATTTTCTGGTAAGGATTTAGAACATGTTTATTTTGCACTTGGGAAGTTCAGACTTTAGTTCTGCGCTGATATTCCATGTTAAACCCAAATCTTGGAATAAGTTTGGGGTATTCTGCCTTTGGGTGAAATTTCAGGAAGAAACTAAAATGCATGATAACCTGTTAAGGTGAACTTAATTTGACCTCTACAATTTTGAATGCACATGTCCAACTGTTCAAGATTTAGTACTTTTTACACAACTTGCAGGTTTTATTTTCTTCACAAGAAAGAACAGGTTTTTAATCCATTGAATAGACCACTACGTTTCCTGGTGTTGAACATTATCAGAGGGAATGACCACCAAGTGTCACGACATCTTTGATTGACATCCCTGGAAATTGCCTCTTTGTAAGACAATAGAAAGTTGGGCAAAAATCATAGAAAATTGAAGAGTTGGACATGTGCATTAAAAATTTGAAGGAAGTCAATTTAAGTTAATCGGTGATGGCTGTAGTGAATCTTAGGGTCATCCTGAAATCTCACCCAAAAGCCTGATCTCCCAAACTATTAATGAATATTTTATAATAGCTGACATATTGAAAAGTAGATGGGGTAAGGACTATAGTCTAGTAAGCGCACCATTTAAAATGGAGAACACCAAGTAAAATAATCAAGATGCCTCGCAGTGAAGTCATCGGTTTGCGAGTTTAAACAAATCATGTAAAGTTATAAGACTACAAAATAATAGTATGAGAAAGAGAACGGCAAGCATCTCCATTTGCGACGCAGCCGATTGTGCACGCCGGCTGGACAACGGCGCTGTCAGATGAGACAGTTATACGAGTGTTCAAGCCTGCATTCGGGCCAATACACACTTAAATTAAATACAGTACTACGGTTAAGTTAAACTAGCCTCCACTTATTGTCGATATCAACGACGCAGTCTACTTTACGGTAAGAAGCCGCCAATTCCCTGCGAGGGCCACCTTCAAAATAAAAGCCTGAAAAATAAATGCATGGACACTCTACAACAGCGGTGTCTAACCATTTTCGTTGCGGGCCACATTTTAGTTACCATTTCCCTTGGAGGGCCATTTTGACTGAAATCATAAAAAGAAGTCAAGAAAAACAGTTTATTCAACTATTGTTTAAGTCACTCTAATGAGGTGTTTGGCAACAAGAAAATGATTACAATGTCTCTCTTATTTATTACATACGAGAATTTGAAATTTTGGTACATATTTTAGCAAGCATCATGGAAGTTGCCATGTTTGATTTGCTTTTGCGGGCCACATAAAATGATGTGGCGGGCCAGATCTGGCCCCTGGGCCTTGACTTTGACACGTATGCTCTACAAGGATGCTTTTGATGTAAAATGACTTGAGTAGATAAAATCATCAGTCCATTATCACGCAACCATCTCACTTCTGGGAAATCTAGACTATCATGGGGTGGTACAAAGGAGCTCGGTTTTAGTTGGATCTGATCTAATTCTAAATAAAAGTATTAAAATCTGCATATGACTGGTGCCAGGCAAAATACTTGCACAAAACCCTCCTTTTTCACAAAGATAAATGGCATGTTTGTTAAGTCATTATCAACGTTTTGTCGTCAAAGAGTTTGAGCCATTTTCAACACTTTGGAATGATCAATAATGTGTGAACAAAATTGTGGGGACTGGCTACTAGATGTCCATCCGTCAGTGGCGATATTGTAAATCCATCCATTCATTCATCTTCTGATCTGCTTATCCTCACAAGGGTCGCAGGGCGTGCTGGAGCCTATTGCAGCTGTCGTCGGGCAATAGGCGGGGTCACCCTGAATTGGTTGCCAGCCAATGGCAGGATACAGTATTGTAACTACTGTACAATGTAAATGAAATGTTTCAAAAAGACTATACCATGATACCATCCAGATTTCAGTCAGATACTGATCTATTTCCAGATTTGAAAAAATGAATGCATTATTTCACTGACGGTGCAGTGGTATGTTTGTGGGTTCAATTCCCATGAATGGCTGTCCATCTATGTGTGCACAGTGCCTTGTGAGTTACTGGTGAACACTTATGGCCGGTAGTCTCCCTTTTACCTAAAGTCCGCTGGGAAAGGCTCCAGCCGCCCGGGACTCTGAATAGGAAAAGCGGCTTTGAAAACGGATGGATTGATGAAAGTATTGTACAGATTTTAAAATACTTTTATTTTGAAGCGTAACATCGGATCTTCATGAAACCACCATGCACCCACGGGATTGTCTAGTTCCAGTTAGCATCTCACAAAAGTGGAATGATTGCGTGATAACGATTTTTAAATAACTTTTCAAATTCGTATTATTGGGGATTTAATTACAGTCATATGTGAATATTTTAAATGACTTGTTTTTCAAATGTAACATCAGATTTGAATGAAATAAATGTATAGGGTTACAACCGCAGACCTCAGAAGTAGAATGGCTGTGCGAAAAGGCGAATTCTTTTTGTTTTTGCAGACAGATGTAGTTACATGCGGATTCCAAATGAGTTTGATTATGAAATGCAACATCAGCGTAATAACGTAGGGATTATATATATATATATATAT
>NW_017805744.1:5689782-5704782 GCF_001891065.2 Hippocampus comes
CCGTAATGCAGAGTAGCAAACACGTATAGTCCATCGAAGTGGAGGCTGGCCTGACGGCAATCTTAAAACGGGCGTGAAGTTTGGCTACGATGCTAACAAGTAGCTACTGTGATGCGATGCTGTGACGATCTAATGCTTAATTGTCGGCGAGCTGTAGAAGCGGAGTAACGCAACTCTACGCCGTATTGTGCTTAGCTTGTTTTCGTGGGACCTTGTCGACATCAAAACAGACGGACTCGCGTGTACAGCTAAGGACGAGTTACCCAGATCTCTGGACATGGCATTACGGCTATTGGCGCTAATGCTAACGCAGCTAGCTAGTTAGCTTATTTGGCTAAGCTGCTGAGCGACTGACGGCCGTTGAAGCGGCTGTTAATATTCGCGAGCAACAAGCTAAGCCAACAATCGCTAACGTCAGCTCTGTGTTAACCGCGCGTTATCAGAACCACTTCATGTAAAACTGCATTTGACTTGAACGTTCATTGTGCACTTCGTTATCACTCAGTAGTTGTAGCCACCACGCTCTACTTTAGTGAACGCGCTTTCGATGGTAACAGTTGTAGTCAGTAGGTACGCTCTTGCAACTATCAGCTCGACTTACTGGTCATTGTGCTGCATTTAGCCATTGCATGCTAGCCATCCATCTGGAAAGTTGGTGAATCCACGTAGCGTTACAAATAACGTTAACGCGGACCATCCGTGTCGTGGCAATTGCGTTGTAAATAATAGTGACAACGTTATTTTGTTTGACAGCGTTAAGTTTTCTGCACGGTAGAGTTGTTCAGGAGACAGGCCTCGTTGATTGCGGTGGGTTCTGTGTGACGCTGGAGCTTTTAAAAAATATTTATTTCGCACCTGCCTGATTGATGATTTTTCCTCAAACGTATGAAGTTGACACGTTTCGAGAGCAAACATGTAACAACTTAGACTTGGCCTTTTGGATCGCAAAACGAATCGCAGCATTAACTTGGCACAATGCACAATTCAGGAGTCCTATCACAAGAAAAGATGGAGCTAGACCTGGAGAGCCCATCTTCCTTAGTTCAGACGGAGGGGCAGCTGAGGAGATCCAACAGTGCACCCATGATTAATGGCCTAAGGTTCTTTTGTTAACTATTTCACCAAACGTGTTTCTTATATATGTCTACCTAAGCGTAGTCAACGCTGACCTTTTAAGTGTAAACTCTGAGGTAAGACAAGTTTGTCACATTGCAGTGATAACTCCCAAGTGTTTCAGAGAGAGGTCTTGCGATGTCGCAGAAATAGCACAACGGTTGTCAACAGGCCCAATATGGTACAAAACTTAATTTCAATATAATTTCTGATTTTAGAGTTACTCGGTTGCAAATGTTGACCCCTCATCTTTCATTGCAGATTCCGTCGTCCCCCATCCGTGTTCCCAGCACCAGGCTTCATCAGATCAAACAAGTAAGAAAAGGAACATCTGCAACCAGTCATGGGGTAACATAAGCATGGCAGACCACCATCTCCCTCTCAAACCATAGGGATTAAATGGTGTTTTATAAACATGCTAGAGTAACATTTTGGGGTTAGCAAGACCTTTGGTTTGAAATGATCAATTGGTAGTACCAGACTCCAACAGAGACATTGAAATGCGGTTCAAGTCAGTGATTGTCTAATAGTATTGTTGTGGTTATGTAAATAAGAATTAATGCTTTAATATGCCATCACAGGAAGAGGGGGTCGATCTGATGAACAGAGAAACTGCACATGAGCGGTAAGATAATTTATTGAAGCACTTTGAGGATTTTCTGTTGAGGGAACCTCTTAAAGCGGTTTCTCACAAACTAAATTTAAAGATCTTAACTGATTTTTTTTCAAGTTGTGAGAGACCCACACATGAGAAAAACAATGAAGGTGTGTGATTCTTGCTGTTAGCGAGTGTGATCAGGGCTCTCGGGCGTGCCCAAATTTCACACTGGTGCCACTGAAAAAAATTCTAGCTTGTACACATACAACTCGCCGATGAGGTGGCCGTTTTGCCACTTGCTGTCGTCTGAAAACGGCATCACGGTTGCTCAAGGTTCAGGTACTGGCCAGTCACGGCTCACCTGTTTTCTGAGTTTGGTCATGTGACTTTCACAGGCTAACCCGTCGATTGGTTGTTGCTGCAGATTCCTATTCCAATACTGACCACACTGATTAGCTGGACATTTTTCAATTTTAGAGCTGTTCACTAATGATTATTTTAATAATCGATTAGTCTGTCAGTTATTTTCTCCAATGAATAGGTGAATCAGATTTTTCTATCCAAATTTCCATCCCATTAATATAAAAAGCTGGTACATTTGAAATTAATAATGTAGAAAATGCACACACCTGTTCTGTGGAGCCTCTGGTTATTAAACCCCCTTTAAAGTACAATTTGAGTTTTGCACAAAATGTCCGTTGAAAAATTACCTTTATTTCACTACTATTTTTGATGTACAAATGTCTTGGCATGAACGAGTGAGTGGATCAATGTTGTCAGTGTCGCGCCGCAGAACCATCATTGGCAACGTGAATAACACAGCTGTGGTCTGAAAACTACTGATGAGCTTAAAGCGGAAACCGTTAGATGTGTAGGTGGAAGTTCCAACTCAACAGCCTTGATCATCCAATCACAAATCACTGTTGTGTTTGTGATGTCAGAAAATCATTTCAAATTTTCCCCCCACCCGCCGCTCCAAAAAACATTAGCAGTGTGTGTTATTTATTAAAATGTGGTGAGAAGTGTCTGAGAAGCGAGGCAAAAGTTCCACGTACATACAATGCATTCACCCAATCACAGATGCCATAAACGGCTGCATTGAATGAGTGCCCAAGCAGAACCTGTGTTGACACAGGGAGGGTTATGGAAGCTCTTGTCATATAGGAGTAAAAAGATCTGTGCTGTTCTCCTTTTCTAGGCTACGTATGTGTTATTGTATTTGATTTTACAGGGAGACACCACTATTGTGGTTTTTAATTTGGTATGATACAGTGATTGCCTTGTCAGCTCCGAATAGTTGGGTACCATTTGAGAATGTTAAAATGTTACTGATAACCTTGCCTGTACAGTTAATAGTTACAGTCGTTTTATGATGGCACCAGTTAGAGCAAGGAAATAATTCACTTTCCATTACAGTGTCTGTGCTGCAGCACCTCCCTCATCGCCAACCCCTGCCCCCTCCCAATTGCAAGTTTTGTTGGAATTTATCATGTTGCGATGAGCTGAGTTTTTTTCTCTCAAAAAACCTGACACTCGATTGCAACAATGGATTGGTATGAAAACACAAAGCACATTAAAAGTGCAGTACATTAAGCCGAGGAGCATTCAGAATGCTGTACTTTATTGTTTAAAGAACATCACAAACCGCTGTTATGTCACAATATGGCAAAGCTGACAGACATCTCAATGCCTGCAATCACACAAGCCAGTTCAATTTCCTCTTCTAAACTGTACTCTTGGCAAACAGAGTTCAACTGTCATTTCGTGGGATTGTCCCTTAAAGTGTAAAATTGAAGCTCTTGTTTTCTATTTTTGTCCACGCAGGGAAGTTCAAGCTGCTATGCAAATAAGCCAGTCGTGGGAGGAAAGTCTTAGTCTGGTAAGCTCCGTCAGGTCACTTGTCACACGCCGGTTGTCATCTCTCAGCTGTATTTCTTCTTGGCATGTTTTGGCCTCTGGGCATCGCTGCTCTTGTGTGGAGTTAGCGTGAAATAACATGCTAGATGAAAAATACAATGACTGTGTTTGGGAGTTAACAGGGCCACCAGTCTTTCAAGGTCAGGCTGAGTTGGTAGTATAATACTCCAACATTATTTTAATGACTTAAACTGTCAGTTTGGGTGAGGAACAATGTTCATTTTTTTTGTTTTGTTTTAGAGCGACAATGATTTGGAAAAGTCTGCATCGTCGTCTCCTAAGCGTATCGACTTTGTGCCTGTGTCCCCAGCACCATCTCCAACTCGAGGGATAGGGAAAAAGGTACATCTGACCTTTTCGTGTATTAAAATGCACATGAACTTATTGTACTGCCACGAAGCAGATGAAGGTACACCTAAGGTGTACCCTAAACTAACCTTATTCCCCCCAATCACCTTAAGTCAGATTTTGGTCATGACAATGCTTTGTGCCAGCTGGTAGGAAGTAATTTCTTGATTGACTGTGTGCAAACACGGGCTCAATGAGGCTGCTTTGTAAAGCCATATCTGTTTTAGGTTTGCTGTACTTCCAAAAAAACGTTCCATTATTTGACTGAGAGTGGAGAACCTATTGCTTGTCCAGAAAAAGTCAATTGACTGGAGACTTTTCAACAAGCTGATGGAATGGATCCAAATCGGTCAATATTTAGCATTTTATGCTAACGTCAATAATTGCTGATTGACTGTAATGTCATAATTTGTGACGTCAATGACATCATGGATCGGATCCGCAAAATAATGTAATAAAAAAAAAAAGAACTAGCCACAGTATATGTTATTTATTTTTAATATTTCTCAAATTCAAAATAGCTTTGCTCTCATAAATGCAGTGAGGCATGCATCAGGCATCTGACTGGTTGCCCTGTATGTCAATCAAGTGATACATTTCACAACGGATGACAGGCGGGAAACTACTTATTCTATTTTTATATTTATTTTAACTCATTCGCTGCCGTTGACAGGCCGCTCTATGCATAGTATAAAACTGGGATGGCTGGCAGTGTATTTGTGTTAATGCCGTGAGAGCTAATTGACAAAATCAGCCGAGCGATGTATTGCGAGGGCACCCCTACCGTACGATATATGAACAATAGAAGCAGAAAACAACAGTTTGGGGTGCACCGTCTACATACATTTAACAAAAGAATTGAAAACAAAATCGGTAAACTGAAAACACCTCTATGGGCGTCATGCATCACCCAAGCTTTATAATGGATTGGTATTGGTGGGTTTCCATTACATATCCGAATTTGTATCTGTTTTTGGAAGAAGTCTGATTCAAATCATTTTGTTTCTATCAATGCTGTCACAATGCATACAGGAGTTATGTCAAACAACAACTAGGAGGTTTTAGTTGTTGTTTTCTCCTGAAATCCAGCCTTTGAGTACAATAAATGAATGGCTCAGCAGAAGTTTGACAATGATTTAAGGTTGTCTCATCTGTTGTGTATCATTCTGTGTTTCTTGCTGGGAGCAGCAATGCTTTTCTCCTTCCCTTCAAATCCTTGTGAGCAGCAATGGCCTCACTCCCAGTCCGATACCGAGCCCAACCAGGCGCTTTGGGTGAGTCGCTATTGATTTTTTGACATCAATGTGCACTTGACCTCCTGACGTCTGTTTGCTGACTTGATTTTGATTATCATTAACTCGGGGGTTTGGTGGGTGGGGTCACATGTCACATTTGGGGTACTGTGTGAAAAGCAGCCTCACCTTTGACGCTTTCTGTGTACTGTACATTGTGTGACATTTAAAGACACTATTATAATGTTACTAGACACCCACACTTATGCAGGCATGCAATTTCTTTGGTTGCAATGCTACACGTGCTGTTAATTATTCAGTCATTATGACAATTAAAGAAGACTGAAGTGGACAGTTTGAGATTGACTTGTCAAGTCCATGTTTTTACTCTCAGCCGGCGTAGCCAGAGCCCCATCAACTGCATCAGAGCCAGCATACTTGGACCCATCAAACGCAAAGGTAATAATGTTAATATTACATAAAAGAAATTGGGCATGGTTCTCAAATGAGCACTCGAGGTTGGTGTTTGGTGCAATTCAAAACAAAAGTTACCTCATTGGTAAATAGCAGAAATGGGAGGAAGTCAGATACGTGTAAGTCGCAAGTTGTCACCTTCAAATCTAAAGGAAGTCCGAAGTCACTGTGGGGGAAGAAAAAAAAAATCAATACTTCAATACGTCATACTTCTCAACACAAGTCAGAATTCTGCAAACATTTGATTTTGTTGTTGCATTCTCACGCGCAGGTGAGATGGAGACAGAGAGTCAGCCGAAAAGGCTCTTTCAAGGCACCACTACTATGTTGTCATCTGACGTCTCCAACTTGGCAGATCTTGGCTCCTGGTAAGATATACTCAGCAGCCACGACCAGTAAATGAACTGGTTCAAATTTCACTCGAAAGTAATTGTTGTTATATGCTCGGATTATGGTAAAGGTTTCAACAAAGCTGTTGAGAAAGCCATCAGATTTTGAATAAGTCCACGGAGCTGTTGCAATCCATCATAAGTCATGTGATTTGTCTGATAGAAGCATCTGAACTTGTTTTCCATGATAAATTTAGATTGCTCACAAATCTGAGCCTGGTGTGATATTACATCTGTATTTGCCACTTTAACCCTGGAGAACCCAAGAACCTTTTTCTTCTTTGGAAAATGATGAATTATACATTAAATGACTGCTGTATGTTCACTGAACACCAAAATATGTTTTTTCAAATATTCAATGCTTTAATCCTAATTTAGGATTAGGGCCAAATCTGACCCTTTGGGATTTAAGGGCAGAATTTGAGTAGCAGAATTTATAGGGGCCAAATTTGACCCCGTGGGTTCTCCAGGTAATAGGAGCAGATCATGAATTAATAAACCCCACACACGTCGTCACTTTGATATAATCAGTGACGCACCCAAAATAATAATAATACAGTGAAACTCCTCTACAACGAAATCATGTTTGCAGCAAGAAATTTTTCACAACAGGGGGTTTTTCACTGTAGCAAATTTGATCTCAGATGTAAGCACACACACACCCAAACACACAAACGTATGTGTACACGCACACACAAACGTTTGTGTACTCTATTTTTATTCCAATAGTACATAAGTATGAGCACACACTTATTTGACACTTCATATTGTCAGTGTAGAAAGAAAAAAAGGGAAAGAAATTGCGAAATTTACGATCAGCATTCACTTTCACTTACATCAATTTCTTGGAAAATGTATTTTATTTTGCTTGCTCCGTCTTTCATTTTGATCACTTTTACCCTCTCTTCCAGCATCAGAGCTCTTCTTGTCTTAGCTGCTTGACATCAAAAGGTCCGTTTTGTAGCCATTTTAGCAATGCAACGTCCATCCTCGTCTGAATCTAACAATAACAAATACTTCCTGACATGCAATGAACTTTTAAGCCAGCCACGGGGCGCTTCGTAGTCCTCGATGGCCATAGTTAGCTCTCGAAGACTAAAAACCTTAGCTAACTGGAGCGCTTCTCTCTCATTAGCGCTCCAGTTAGCGTAAGGTTTTTAGTCTTCGAGAGCTAACTATGGCCATCGAGGACTACGAAGCGTCCCGTGGCTGGTGTAAAAGTTAATTGCATGCCAGGAAGTATTTGTTATTGTTAGATTCAGACGAGGATGGACGTTGCATTGCTAAAATGGCTACAAAACGGACCTTTTGATGTCAAGCAGCTAAGACAAGAAGAGCTCTGATGCTGGAAGAGAGGGTAAAAGTGATCAAAATGAAAGACGGAGCAAGCAAAATAAAAGACATTTTCCAAGAAATTGATGTAAGTGAAAGTGAATGCTGATCGTAAATTTCGCAGACAAAATGATTTCGTATAACGCAACAGGGGGTTTTTCGTCGTATGGGGGGCAGGAGAATGGGAATTGTGTTAATGCATGAAGATTTTTTCACATAAGGGGGTATTTTCGCCCATGCAGGTTTCGTTCGAGAGGAGTTTCACTGTAATACATTTTATTTGAAAGCGCTTTTCATCACACTCAGACACTTTACAAGAGTTTAAAACACAGGATAAAAATGTGCACTTAAAAACAAGCATACATAATTTACAAAAACACATTTAGATGAACAAAAAAGCAAAAATGGGTCAAAGAAATTAAAAGGTGTTAAAAGCATTGCAGAACAGATGAGTTTTAAGAGATGATTTGAAGGATTGGAGGTCGGTACAGTTGCGGATGTGTTGTGGTAGAGCGTTCCAGAGGGTGGGGGCGGCGAGAGAGAAGGCTCGGTCCCCCCAGGTTTTAGTAGGGCGCTTTGTTGTTGTTTGCGTGAGAAAAAAAAAAAAATTCTATATAGTGGGTCCACCGTTTATAGTGGAGTTCTGAATTTGAAGTTGCAACCTACTGGACATATGATGATACACATTCTGAAACGTAGCCTATAGAAATGATTCTGTCGTGTCACTTTTTTACAATTGTGTCTGCCGTCACTGGTCATCTGCAGCAAGCTGTTTGTCACAACAATGTCATAGGAAGCTTGATTTGATCGGCAAAAGCTTTCACTTGTCAGTCTTGTGCGATGCAACTGCCACCAGGTGGCAGAATGAACAACAGTATCGGTATATGGAAGTGAATTACGGACACATAGACTTCCTACATTACAATCGTAAGGTGCAAAATAACTTCTAAAAGTCATTGAAAATTAAATAACGAGGTGGGTCAATGCAAATAATAGTAACTACTGCTTTGAGAAAGAATAACCTAACATTATGAATACAATAGACTTTTATTTATATAGCACTTCAGAACAGCTGCAGCTTTAACAAAGCGCTTTACGGAACATTAACGTAACTACTGTATTAACTGTTAAAAGAAAGATCCTTGAGGCATGCTGGGTACTCCTAACTCAACATGCATAGCAGTTTGCATTTTGAGCCTCATCAAATCACAAAGAATACCAAAACTGAGAAGATAATTGTGAATTATGAGAGATTTTCTTCCATATTGCCCAGCACGAGAACTGATGCTACAGTAGTAAAGTCATCATTACAGTACTTCTATGGAAAAACACTTGTCGGGGAAACAAACCAAATAACCAATAAATGTGATGGTAAATGTGTATCCCTTCTTTTGCCACATGATGACATTGTTTAACTGCTGCGGAAACTAATTCATTTCACAACGCCTGTAACCTTGAACTGTTTATTTCGGGCCTGTCATAACATAAGGAGTCAGGTTCTCTGGTTAGGGCTCTTGAGGCGGTGCTGGCAACTTGTACTTGAAGGAATGGATGTGCTAGTAGCCTTTGAGGAGTTACACTTTCTTTATCAACATGAACTACAGTGAACCCTGCTCTATCGTGGTTCATGGTTGACGCCCCGGCTTTATTGCATATTTTCACTGGTTTTGACAGTGTACAGGCAAGTCTGAATTCAGAGTCGCATGCCTTCAGTTGAGTGACATGTTGTACCGCAACATGCCAGGGCAGCACTGAGAGCTTCTGGAAGTAGATGCAGTCTAATAAAGAGCAATGGGAAGAGGCATAGAAGGTTCTCTACTAAGTTGCAGCAATAAATGTTGGTCCCACCCAAAGTTGATTTAGTATGAAAGTGGGTTCTCCACACCAAGAAGTATTTTTTCCGTTGCAAGTCTGTTCTTGATGACCACCTCCAGTCGTCCTCATAAGCACTGAAGATTTTGTGCATAGCCTGTCTGCGTCTTTGTTTTTGAGCGATCATGTGAGATTTCTACCTTGGAGGACCTGTTTCGAGATCAGTAGTTGAACAGAATCTTTGCGTGTGGTGCTGTGTTTTGAGGTTGTCGCATCACACAATACGACAAATTGTTTAAAGCCAGTCTTTTACAAGTTGGGTCACATATTAAAATAAAAAAAAAAAAAAATTCGGATTTCAAATATCCTTGTGTCCCCCATGTCTGTGTTATCACGCAGCCACTCTCCGGATGGTTTGTTGGATGGCAGCCTCAGCAGCATCTGCTCCTCGACTGACTCCCCGGGCAAAATGGAGGGAGTGTCACCGTCGTCGTCCAGCAACTCTCCCTTTGCTCCCCTCCAGGATTTATCTCCCAAGTGAAAGCGCGATGGCAATAAGGAACATCCCAAAGCCAGTCTTCTCTGGCCAGGGAACACGTTTCCCTGTAGACCCTCCACCTCAGCAATGCCGAGAGGAACGCGCGGTTTCTAGAGTTGCTGGTTTTGCGGCCATGTCTGAAGTCAAGAGATGAAAGCCATGTCGTGGAGTGACAAACGGTGACAGTGTGAAAGACTGAAGATGCTGAGTACAAGCTGCTAGTCATTGGATGGATGGTGCTCGGCTTGACTGGCATTAGCTCTACAATTACAATAGCTATCATTCATGTGTGTTCCCCTCAATAGAGATGAGACATGAAGCACTGGACAAAACCCTGTTTGGATTTGTGTATTTCCCCTTTGTGCTGGACCCTATTTTGTCCAACAGGCCTTTGTATGTAAAGACTTCAGTTTTTTTTTTTTTTGTAAAGATTTAATTTATTGTTTGCTATCGTGTACATAGTAATCTTATGGATTAGTTTGTATAGATTATAAAATTGATGTGATGAGGTTTAATGGTGACACCATGCGTCTGCAAAAAAGAATATCAGGAAACTTTACGGTTATACTGCGTAGAGACATCTGTGCCCTTGGTTAAAGAGAGTGCATGTGTGTGTGTCACATGGCACACCAGGCGGAGCAATGATAAACCTTGCAGTTACTTGCATACAACAGGTGGTGGTCTTGGTAGTGTTTAACACTGAAGGCCTCTCTATAGTTGTACAGTTTTTTTTTCTTCTTGGGGGTGGGGTATTATTTATGGTAAAACAAAAAACTTTATATAGGATGGCGATAGCATTCTATCCCGAGTATAAGTGAACATTTGTGTTATTTTGAGTGCAGTTCACATCCAAATGGCACCAGTGCTTTGTTTTATAGGAGGCTGCTGTTCCTGCTGTGGTTCATGTTGCACAGGGTTACCTGTTTGTTTTTTTTTCAGCCTGTGTTAGTCTTAAATGAGGAGTTTGACTGGACCTCCAATTATGAGAAAAATAGAACGGTATGTCAAGTTTAAGCCTATACTGTGACTTTTGCACCTAATTTGTGATCACCAGTCCTACCTGTCCCCCTTTACGTACGAACAAGGATGTGATTGTATTGATTTTAAAGGAGTTGTGCCCTTTTTACTCTGAAGAATGGTTTGTTTGCAGTTACGCAAGTGAATGTCATTTTACCCTATCCAAAATTAGAACATGGAAAAAGCAGTTAGTTTGCCCGTCTGTCGATGCATGAGTTTAGTGACGTCAAATGTCAAACTTGCCTTTGCTTTTTGTTTGCGTTCATATCAAAGATGAAATAAATTATTTCTTTATGTCTGCTGCGTTTGTGTTCCCGCTTGAGAGCATGTCGTTCAATCTGCCATCAACAGCAGACCTCATTTACAGCCTTAACGCGGCTCTCTAACTAAAAATACTGTAATTTATACCAGGTTTCTGTACTGACACTTTATTGAATGTTTGGAATATTGGAATAGTACATGTATTTTTAGCAAAAGGCTTTTTCGTAACACGATTGCTTGAAAAAAAAATTAATTCAGATTGGTACCGATACATGCAGAAAACTGCATTGCGTCTTCTTCAATCCACTTGATTTGAAACATCAATAATGTTGGTTACAAGTAAATACAGTAAGAAAATTGGTATGGCTTTATACACATGTATGTAGGGTGCATTTTCATTCACACTGCTGCTCACTTCAGTTTCATCGCAATAGATCGGAAGAATCATGCTTCTTCACAGGTCCTGCCCAAGGACACGCCACAGGTCTGTTTACATCAATGTGCCACAAACAAACCTGCAGTTGTAACGTATAACACTCAAATGTTTCAGATGTGAAGATGTATGGGGAGACAAACCCCCCACCCGTAGCCAGCTTGACCAATGAAACAATAGTAGGTGTGTGTGTGGCAATGTCTGATTTGTTCAGCCCCCCTCAGCTTCATCCATTTCATGTGCGCAAGATGACCATTGTGAGAAGTCCTGAAATGAAAGAATTAGGACACCATACTCTGAACAAAACTGAACATTACTTTTATCCTAATTGAACTTATGAATGTATAAAATGTATTCAGCTCACCGAGAACATAAGCAGCTACAAGTTTCTTGTTAACACTTAAGTGGAGGTAGACAGGCACAGTGGATTCTTGCTCCCCCAGAGTTGGGAGCATCAGGGCTGCCACGCACACCAGCCCCAATAGCACCGTCAACAAACTGGGCCCTCCAGTGGCAGGACGGCTCTCTGTGAGACACGCATCATTTAACAAAACTGCTACTCCATACCAAACAGCCTGTGACATATTAATTCTGACACGGGGGTACATATTTGAACAGTGGTGAAAATGTTCCAGCAGTGGACACCATTTGGAACAATTTGTTTTTATGGAAGTGTGTGCGTTTGTGTCCGCGCACACACATCACGTGAATAAGATGACACCTGAAAACAAGAAGTGATTAACAACACCTCACCATTGCGAGGCTTTAAATGGGCTATTTCAAAGGAAGTAGTGTCTAATCTGGTCTTTGAGTGTCACAATAGTCTCATCAACTGTTTGCAACAGAGCTACAGAGAAACTGGAAGTGTCACACAAAGGCATACTTGTGGAAGTGGACCTTCTTGGGAAATGTAACGGTTAGATCATGAATCAAAGACTTGTGAATTTTGAAATTTGTGAAAATGTGGGCCTGCTTGATAACTGTTTTTTACCCTGGCCTAACCCATTGGATAGGCTGCTTGAAGGAATACCTCCCCAAATGAGCAATTGGCTCCCTCTAGTGGCCAAAGGCTACACCCTTACCTGTTTGAAAAACAGTCTGTTCAAAAAACTCGCTGTCCGCCAGCTGGTCTTTGGCCCTGCGCTCATCATCTTGTGAACGGAGGCCGCCAGGCTCCTGCAAGGCCGAGGGACGGAGCGTGGCCGTGACCTCCTTGCGGCCCAGAGCTTTGCGTTGACTTTGCTCCGACACCTGCAGGCGGAACTTGTCGTACACGCCATAATGGCATGGCCGCACGTCTCGTAGTCGAATTACGCTGCATTACATAGATCACACAGACAGAAAAGTTAGTTCACTGGAATCATTGGCGTAATGTCAGGGCAAGTAAAACCTTCTCTGCTGGCCTAAACACAATCAGAAACGCGGACTTACATTTCCTACCTAAATCTTAGCATTCCCGCTATGAAATTTTATAAATGTATTCCCCACAAGCATTTATTTTGGCTGCACTGGCTTCCAGTACAGTAATCGACCCAAGGCCTTCCCAGTCAGGAGAGCTGACCGATGCCTCTTCAACTCAAAGTGGACTTTCAAATTTGCCTTATAGGGTCAATTAGCTGTCCCAAAATGACATCAGCAGTTTTTCTGTAATGTGACTGGTTGGTCTGAGTAAAACTTGCTTCAGCCAACTTCAATTGGCAAAACACATTAAGGTTAAGGTTATATCGCATGTTAGGTGCATCTGGAAATGTCAACTGAAATTTCCCTAACTTTTTGTAAGTAGTGTATTTTGCCTATTCAAACACACAAAAGAAGCTCACATGTCAACACAACACTGCGGCTTGACAGCTCCGGTGGCGTCCACCACAGTGTACTTGTTTGGCGCTGTACACAGCACTGGGGGAGAAAAAAAATACATCAATGTTCATTGGCAAAACATACAAGTCACGTCCATGTGCTATTGTGTGCCGACTGACCTTTAAACTTGAGAGCAAACTCATAGGGATTGTAGAGGGTGAGCACCTGCTTGTGAGACGTCTGCTCATCGGCATAGAAGACGAGCTCAGTGGGGAACACGAACACGGGAAGGTTTCCTTCCACCAGCTCAGGCTGTCGATGCTGCTGCTGCATTGGCACCCACTGAGCTCTTTTCCGGCCCCCGTCCACAGTGTGCCCGGGCCCCCTCTTCCCTCGCTTTGCAAACTCTAGCAGGCTGTGTGAAAGAAAATGGCACCCCTGGGTTCTATGGCATGGCACTGTGAGTGGACAGAGGTGGACGCCAATATTAATAAGGCCTTCTGTCGTAGCATTCAATTCCATAACTTGGAGCCCTTCATATGCACACAGACATCAAACAGTGACTCTGTGTATTTTTATCTGGCAACTCTTTTCACATCGTTCTCTTTTGTTCAACTTTCACACTTTCTTCTATTTTCCATGACACTTGTCCTCATTCGGGTCATGGGTGAGCTGAAGCCTATCCCAGCTGACTTGGAGTGAGATGCGTAATATACCCGAAAGTGGGCACATTCACATATGCACACCTATTGTCAATCTTCAATTGACCTAACATGCATATTTTAGCTATGTGGAAAGAACCTAGAGGGCCTTGAGGTAACCTGGTTTAACTATCCATCCCCATCCATCCATCCATCCATCCATCCATTTTCTGATCCGCTTTATCCTCACAAGGGTCGCGGGGGGTGCTGGACCCTATCCCAGCTGTCTTCGGGCATTAGGCAGGGGACAACCTGAACCGGTTCCCAGCTAATTGCAGGGAACACAGAGACAAACAACCATGCGCGCTCACACTCACACCTAGGGACAATTTTGTGTGTTCAATCATCCTGTCATGCATGTTTTTGGAATGTGGGAGGAAACCGGAGTACCCGGAGAAAACCCACGCAGGTGCGGGGAGAACATCCAAACTCCACACAGGAAGGCCGGAGCTGGGATCGAACCGGGTACCTCTGCATTGTGAGGCCGATGCACTAACCACTTCGTCACCGGGCCGCCCTGTGTTTAACTAATGAACTATAAGTATTTACCTTGGATAATTAAAAAAATACTGTCACAATAAACTGACACATTTTGTTCAACACAAAAATAACAAGATATGACCATTAGTTAGTGGGTGGAACTGTTTAACATACAAATTTAAATACTAAATGTAATAAAATATATGGGTTTCGTTCTTAGATTTTGACAAAATAAAAACAATAAAGAGCCGCTTGTAATATTTGTAGTAATGCACACTACAGTAAGTGCAGATATTTGAGTTAAATATTTCGGAGTGCAACCGTACAATTAAATCTAATGGAGGGAAAGCAAGGGCAGCACAGTGATCTCAGTGGTTTGCATGTCTGTCTAACGGTTATGACGTTTTGGATTTGACTCTCAAGTTGGCATTTCCTCACTGAGCTCACTTGCATGGGGTTTCTTTAGGTATGCCGGCTTCCTCTCACATCCTTGTGTCCATGTTAGGTTCAGTGAAGGCTTGAAATTTTCTAAAGATGTGAATGCAGAGTGAATGGTTA
>NW_017805744.1:5706110-5839673 GCF_001891065.2 Hippocampus comes
TATATATATATATAAGTGGATCCTGAAAAACGTAATCCATTTATATTTACTGTTACAACCATTACGCATTTACGACACAGGAGACAAACTACCGTCACTGTGTAGGACACAGTTTTACTTGTATAGAACGAACACTACCACGTCAACCCAATTGCTGCTGCTCGTTTATATAGATGTGGCACGTGAGGGGCGTGTCCATAGCAGGCCCGCTGAGCCAATGACGTCGTGCTGGAGGCAGGGGGCGTTCCTTTTGGTTGGGAACAGAAGTTGAACAGCGCGAGCCGAGCCAGAACACTGAGAAGGCGGACAGAGGGAGGGCAGAGGCAGCGGCCCTCTTCTGGAGGGGGGGCTTATTATAACAAATATATACGCACGTGTGACCTGCTTGGCCGTACTATAGGTCATATGTGGATAACAGTTAATGAAAAAAAAGCATACAACCCCAGCTTTACATTTAAAATGCCTATTTTAGTTTTCCTGTTAGACACGTCCGCCTCTATGAATCAGCGCACTTATTTGGGTACGACGTATCTGGACATTGCTAAAGGCGCGGTTGAGGTCTTTATGAAGGTAACGAACGCTTTTACCCCGACTTTTTCCCCCTCAGCAAGTGTGCACCTTTGGCGAGCGTCGGCTTCCTTGGGCGAAATCGGTCGAAATTAATATATGTTGTTTTGGTTTTCCTTTTTTGACAGCTGCGTGCCCGAGACCCGGCTAGTAGAGGCGACAGGTACATGCTAGTTACATTCGATGATCCACCATACGGAGTGAAGGTAATTAGCAACTGATACAATTGATACATTTGCCAGCCCAAGTTGTTTTTCTGTTCGTGGGATTTTATTGTCCGTCTGGTGCGTTGCCAGCATTCGGTGGCCTTCCGGTAGCAAAACAGCGGCAATTTATTTGTTCGCGCTATCCGCAGAAGCAGAGCATCGCAGCCTCCTTACATCCAGCGGACATTTTGCTTTTGTGTAGCGAAAACTCTCGGGCGTTGAGATGGAGGCGTAGAAATTTATTATCTGCCGTGACATCACATTCCCCCTCACAGTGCACTGTCCTCATTGGCAAACGAAGCCGTCAGTCATCGTTAACCCTGCCCCTTGCCCTATTGGCGTATAACCATTGGTCAAACATGGACTGAAAGTTGATAAACCGCCTTCACTGGACTTGAGTGCGATGGAACAATATACTGTATGATGATTATTTTTCATACCGATACTGCGAGCACTGTGTTCAGTACACAATCATACCCGCCCCTCCTTCACCGTCATCTCTCTCACGCATCATTGTGTGATGGATATTCCGAGGGACTCATCAGTGTTGACATATTGCATTCAACATATTGCATTCAAATGAATGCCCGGCAATCTCCCTAAGCGTCTGCCATTTACAATTGATGTGTCGTTAAAAAAATAATAAAAATAAGTTAATAAAAGCCTGGATCATGGACAAATATTAATGCAACCTGTGACACACTACAGTTATTACAGAGCCACTCAACATGTCATTTGTTTGACATGTTTTATAACCTGGCACCTGACTCTGTGGGTTTTCTTGCCAGATGAATTTACATCCTATCTGTGTGTGGCACCAACTGAAAGAGGTTTACAACAAAAGGACAATATTAACACATGTTGAAAGAGCATTCCAATGCAGTTCAACGCATATTAACACCAGGACATTGACAAATGGAACATTAAAAAAAGTCTTCTTTTTTTTTGGGTACTTAATCCAGTTAGCATTATTGCCAAAACAGATGTCAATACACTTGCAAAACTAGTTAATTGCATGGTTACACAGTTATTTACTATTTTCTCAATCCCAAAATTTGACCATTCTGTTGTTTTGGCACAACATTCCAAATCGTTTGCACACTAATTTTTGCACCAGTATTTTTGAATGGTGCTGTGATGCTACATGTCACCCGCACCACAGATAATGGTTTCATTGCGGATATATTTGTAGTTCTTTTGAAAGAGGAGAAATTTGCACAGAAAGATGTATCCTTGCTCTTTTTTTTTCTGTCCTCTTCCCTTACCCGCAGCGGTTCCTCTCTCTCTTGTGGTTGAGAGGAAAGAAATTTCATTTGTGCTGTATGTTGTACATAGAGCACATTGGACAATAAAGTGGACTTAAACTTGAACTTGAACTTATGTTTTATGCGCCTGATTTGTGCATGGATGATTGTAATGGAAGGACACGATTTTACTGCATGGGACTTCTCCAATTGTGCCGTTACACAGGCAATAAATTGTTGATGTAGAAGGAGAGAGAGGCTGCTGGGTGGAAAGAAAATAAAAATATTCTGTCGTCTGAATTATTGAGTGCAAGCAAGGCTTTATATGTCTACCAGCCTACACAAGGGTGTAGCTGCTGTACTGTATGCCTGGCTCAGTAGCTCAGCGTTGTGGTTCAAATGACCTAATATCATACATGCAAGCACAATGGGATCCCACCTACATCCTAGTTTTCCACTCTTACTCTACTCTCGCTGAACTATGCTCTAAGAAAACACGTTGATACTGGCACTTCAAGCTCTCTTCTGCCCCTCCCTTTTCAACATTGGAAGTGGTAATCTTGCAGGTCATCCTTAGATGAAGCATGAAGCTGCAGCACTGAAGTACTTGACCTCACTGGAGAAAAAGTCCAAGAGTAGCTCCACACCCACATCCTCTCCCGTAGGATTACTGTATGTGTCTATGTATCCTTCACAGAGAGGGACAGCAGTGGGAGGTGTATTTTTGGACTCTTTTGTAGGAACTTAGACCAGTGATATCCAACCAGTGTGCTGTGGCACATTAGTGTGTCGTGAGAGCTCCAACGGTGTGCCACGGGAACTTATCAAATTTCAGTTAATTGGTGAGAAAATTATTTATGAATCACAAATAATGTATCATTGTTGATTTTCTATTCAATGGCAAAAAGTATGAAATTGACATATTTGTTTGGTGGTGTGCCATGCGATTTTTCGAACTTAAAATATGTGCCTTGGCTCAGTAAAGGTTGGCAATCACTGACATGGACGCTTCAGTGGGGATATGTCTATGTGTATGATTGCCTATTTGAAAACGTTGTCTCATCTAATGGTCTTTGTCATGTCTTGAAAAATGTTGAGTGCTTAGATATCAGTCTGTGGAAAAAGCTCTACTTGCCGCTTTTCTTTCGGAATAAATCCCACATGTTTCTCTGTGTTTATGTTTATTCTTGCTCTGCTGTGCTCAGCCTCATTGCTCTTTGTATTGCAGGCAGGGTGGAAGGAAAACCACGCCACCTTCATGTGTGAGCTGAAGAACCTGCAGGCGTCTGGGCTGACGACATTAGGCCACGCTCTCCGCACAGCCTTTGACCTGCTTAACCTTAACCGCCTTGTCTCAGGCATCGACAATTATGGCCAGGTAAAGTATGTGATGTCGTCGTCCTCTACTGCAGTTCTATTTGTTGGTTCCGGAGAAAAGTGGAAAATCCGCACAGGCGTCTTCAGAAAGGGCTTGATAAAACTAATCATCAGTTTTTGACTGATGTGATCAACTAGGTTCTCAGTAAATTGAGTATTTTGGTTGCAGTGGGATAAAACTGCACTGCGTCATACTGAAAGCTATTTGTTTAAATGCAGTATATTTTCGATGCTATTGGTGACATGAGAAGGATTCATGCATTCTTGAAAACATGGATGGATACTATAATTGGATTACAGCCCCTGTCCTTAAACACTACTCAGTTATGATTGTCCCATTTGGAATAAATCCAATTCCTTTTCTTGAAACTCCTCCGTGGACTTAATCTCTACAGATGCCATGTATGCTGTACAGGCAATGTGTGTTATGGTAATGTGGCCTTCCACATGACTCATGGTGATATCAGATGTTTAATTTTGCAGCTTTTGTATTGGAAATTATTCGATTTTGCAGATGTACTTATGCTGGCCAGTGTGTCCATAATACATTTTTTTTTACAAACTTTACACTTAGTGCTATACATTGATTGAATTTGAGAAGAACATTTTCCCATATCCACTTGAACTTAGCCTGGTGCTTGAGTGAAGGATTTGATCAGCGTAAAAGCTTGAAGATAGGCTTTATTCATAGGAGACATCTAATTCTAATCCATTCCATCTGGCTTCATATTCTTCACTCCTGTCTTGCATCTCTTCCTCTGACAGGGGCCGGGTGGATTACGATGCTGAAGTAGTCATACCAGTTCAGGAGTGTGAAAATCTCCTTAAGCATTCTGTCTGTGTTGCATTAAGACAAGGCTGACCTCTACAGGGCAGCCATGGTGGCCTCTGTGCACGTAACACAGAGCCTCTGGAACTGTGAACGGAGTAATTCTGTCACAAAGAAACAACGGCCACCTTTCATAGCCAGCATTTTATTGTTTACTTGATGCTCATATATTTGTCGACATTGTTCCAACAGTCCCCATCACAATGACATGGTTCCAGTTGGGATAGCGGTTCTTTCTGTGTGGAGTAGGGCTGTCAACTTGGAATCTTTTTAGAATCGATTATCTTATCAACTATTCCATCAAATAATCAAGTAATCGGATGGGTTTTCCTCCCCCCTCCCCCAACCCTTGTTGAGAAATCTTTCCCGCCAATGCGCCTTTGCACATCATTGCAAATAAGACTTAAGTTTGTTAAAGTTGTTGTAAGTTATTAAAATATCATGACATAACAGTCAACAGTTTCACAGCTTTGTATACAGGGGACCAGGGTTCCAATCCATGTCACGAATGGCCACATCCTAGTTGGGTGTGAACGTAATCGTTGTTTGTCTCATTGTGTGTTTGACTGTTGATCATTTGAGGGTGTACACAATGCCTCTTATGTGTCATGTTGGACAGGCTCCAACTTCCTTGGCATCACCCTCAACAAGATAAGCAAATTGAAAATGGATGGACAGTTGAGTACTTTGTCTAAATTTGTAGATGACTCTGGGATGTTTCCTTCGTAGGGCCGTAACCCCTTCTTCCTCGAGCCTTCTGTAATCATCACGATCACTGATGGCAACAAACTCACACACAGCTCCGGTGTCCCAGAGGAGGTAAAAAAAAAAAATCCCCCAAAACAGCACTGATGCGTTGCTATGTTCTACTTAGCACCACTGAAGCCAGCATGTGATCTGAAATGTGCAGATGTCATAAGCTTCGTTTTGCCCCTGTGCAGCTGCACCTTCCTCTGAACTCACCCCTGGCTGGCAGCGAGCTAACCAAAGAGCCCTTCCGTTGGGACCAGCGGTTGTTCGCGCTGGTACTTCGTCTCCCTGGAGCAGCGACTGCAGACAACGAGCAACTTGGCAGCGTCCCCACCGATGAGTCCGCCATCACCCAAATGTGTGAAGTCACAGGAGGTTGAGATACTCACATACTCTTTTGTTGTCTTCAAAGACATTTTTTTTTGGTCCTATTTTTGTATTCGCTCTATGTTAGAAGCACACATTCTGTTTGTGTCTCAGGGCGATCGTACTGCGTGCGAACACAAAGAATGCTGAACCAGTGTCTAGAGTCTCTTGTCCAAAAAGTTCAAAGTGGTGTCGTCATTAATTTTGAGAAAAGTGGGCCAGATCCGCCTCTTATAGGGGAAGGTGAGTGACTTATCGATCCACACTTCATCCTGACTTAAAGCTGTTCCTCTCCTTGAATTGTTTTACGTTTTACTGTAACAGAAAAAACGTCATATCCATAGCAACGTATTAATCTTGTACCGTCCATGGTGTGCGACGCACAACTAAAAATGTAGTTTGAGTGGCACAAAGAAGTTGTGAGATTGTTTTCCCCCTTCATAACACTAATGGTATGGCAAGATCTCTTGTTTCAGGATAATTCCGTGTAAAACATCCATAACCACGGATTAACATGAAATATTTTGACCAAACAATGGCCTCTTTTATTTTGAAGACAACTCAGTGGAGTCAAGCCGCTCTGTGTCGTCCTTCAGTCCACAGCTGTGGCACAGTTGCCACAAACTCATCTATGTGCGCCCCAACCCCAAAACAGGGGTGCCAGTTGGGCATTGGCCCATACCAGAGTCTTTCTGGCCGGACCAGAACTCTCCTACGCTGGTGAGCAAAGACACGTTGCTGAACTTTTTTTCTTCTGTGGTGGAATTTGCCTACTGATATCACATCTGTCAAGAACTAACTTGTTTGTCAAATCATAAGTGCAACTTCGTTGTCTCACTGTGAGCTGTTTAATTTTTTTTGATTTTCTTGTTCCACTCTCAGCGGCTACAATGTTGGGTAGACTGTAGAGTTTAATGAGATGCTCTCCAAAAGCCAAAAATAAAAATAATAAATGTACTGTACATTCAAATGGTTAGAAATAATTTAACATTATATTTGGATATATATTGTCATTGTAGATTATAAGGCAGTGTACTGTACATGTAATTTTTGCAATATTTAGCTCCTCTGCCATGTTGTGCAACTATTGAACTTTCTATTTACCCATTTTCTCGAGGGGTTCTCCTCATTAGGGTCACGGTTGAGCTGAGGTACACCAGCTATTCGCAGGCTGTTATCTACAAACAACCATTCACACTCACCTTCACATCTCTGAGTCATTTTAAGTCTTTGGGGAACATAATGAATAACTACTTTTGGTATGTGGGGGAAAGCTGGAGTACCTGGAGAAAGCCCACGCAAGTACGGGGAGAACATGAAAACTACACAGAAATTTGCGAGCTTAGATTCGCACCCAGAACCTCAACTTTTGGGTACACACGCTGACCACTTTGTCACCGTGCAGCTTCCTGCAAACTACAACCACGAAGTTAAATAGATTGTTAAATTACTACTTATTGAAGAGTGTCAGTCAAAGCTGAACAATACTATCTTTGTATCCGCAGCTTTTTCTACTCCTCCCGGGTTGGATGTTATTGTGTGCAGGTGTACCTATTGTTGTGGCCTGTGAATGTATTGCACCTGTCCTCACCACAGAAAAATTTTATTGAAACTGAATTTCCTGCTCCCAGCCCCCTCGCACTGCCCATCCTGTGGTGCGTTTCTCCTGTGTGGACTGTGAGCCAATGGTGATAGACAAGCTTCCATTTGACAAATACGAATTGGAGCCCTCGCCTCTCACCCAATACATTTTGGAAAGGAAGTCTCCACACATGTGCTGGCAGGTAGGTATTCACACACATATCTGTCAGATCAAGCTCCGAAACTATAAGTTCGCTATCAAAGCATCATGTGTGGCTTGTGATCTGATGCACAAATATGCGTTGACACAATCGTGCTTGACTTCATATGAAAGAATAACACATTCCTCCACCCTCTTGCCTCAGGTGTTTGTGAGCAGCAGCGGGAAGCAAAGTGACCTGGGCCAGCCTTTTGGTTACCTTAAAGCCAGCACCACTCTCACTTGTGTGAACCTCTTTGTCATGCCTTATAACTACCCAGTGCTCCTCCCACTCCTTGGTGAGACATACTTTTTAATTTTTTTAATGATATCCAAACTCCTGGATTATTTAGTGTGAGCTGGTTTTAATCATGCAGAGCATTAGGCATTAAATTTTATTCGGACATCATTTGCAGTCAACATTCTCCTACAGAACATTGTTGTAGCGGAGAGAGATCAATATTCTATACCCGCAACAGCCTTAACAGTATACGAGGAACTGAAGGTCAATTGGGCTGCTCAGTGCTCTTTATTTTCTGCTCTCAGATGACTTGTTCAAAGTGCACAAATTAAAACCAAACCTCAAGTGGCGACAAGCCTTGGAGATGTACCTAAAGACGATGCCCCCGTACTACCTCTTGGTAAGTCACCGTCAGCCCTTCTGCGGCTTACGTGTGATTTTATTGCTGTCGTTCTTGCAAAAAACAACATCTTGAATTTTCTCTGATGTCTTTTGACAGCCTTTGAAAAAAGCCCTGAGGATGATGGGGGCACCAAATTTAATAGGAGACAGCATGGACTGTGGTCTGAGTTTCAGTGTCATCTCTTATCTGAAAAAGCTCAGCCAGCAGGTAAACATACCATGCCTACAGGATCCCTTCGTCTCATATGTCAGTCGTGTGAAAGCTGCAGACGGCCGATGGTAGACAGTTGTTCCCCAACACTTTAACTAGGGTGGCACTGTCAAGGTCGAATTTAATCAGGAAGCTGGGCCACCTCCAATTTGTTTGAACTTAGATTTTTTTTTTCTGTATAAATAATCGAAAGCAGATGAATCTCCTCTCGGTTCAATATTGTTAGCCAATGGAACTTTACTGTCCATAGGAGGCAATTTGGTATGCACCTGTGTGACACAATCAAACACAGGAAAGGGGAGCTGTGGACAGGGATAATCAAGTTTCATAAATACATCAAGTACGATCAACACATAGTTGTCATCATGTTATATGGAGTGCAACCTCACAGCTGATTTAAATGCTCAGCAGCTCTTGGTACAGACGATTTCGGGTACAGTGCCATGAAAAAGTATTTGACCCCTTACTGATTTCTGTGTTCTTTGCATATTTATCACACAGAAAGATTTCAGTGCATCAAACCAATTTTAATATCACACAGCGACAACCCAAGGAATTACAAAATGCAGTTTTTAAATGCCAATTTCATTCATTAAAGTCACAAAAAAAAGAATCCAAACCAACCTGTCCTGATGTGAAAAAGTAATTGCTCACTGAACCTACTAATGGGTTGTACCACCCTTGGCAGCAATAACTAAAATCAAGTGTTTGAGATAATTAGTGATGAATCTTTCACATCACTGAATTTTTTTTGCCTGGACAACTGATTTTCATTTTAGATAATCAACATTTTATCCTTGCTGCTGTAAATTGGGGATTTCTCCACTGTGAGACGAATAAACGTTTTCTTATTATTATTATAAAATTGAACTGTGCAGAGCAGTACACAATTTTTCTCTCTACAGATATGAACAAGAATTTAAGTAAATCTCTCCCCTGAAATTTTGGTCTATGAGACGAAGTGACGCCAGAAGCACAGTAGCGATTTTGCAGGCTGAAAAAACACACTTAAGTCTGAACGTGTGGAGCTACCAATGAGGAGTAAAAATATTCTGAGCGACAAAGACGTTAAACGTCCTCACAAATACATTAGAACAGATTTAAATAGTGTTCAAACATACTCACAAAGGCGTTCGAACGTACTCGGAAATACATTTGTAGCATTTAGCTACAAACGCAGCAATTTCTCCATAATGCCACCACATGAATACTTGTTTCTGCAGTTAGTTTGACTTTTTCTTCCTGACAATGTACTTGTAAATAAGTGGGTCCTCAAGCCAAAAGAAAAAATGGCTCAAGCATTTTTTGGAATCGATAAACTCGAGGATACGTTAAAGCCTTACTTTTATTTCAGGCCTGGCTTTAGCCTGAGTTTTTCAGCACATAACCGTGGATGTGGGTTGGTTCAAAAATATGTCACAGGTCAAATCTGCGGGGAACACAGGCTGTGTTCATGCAATTTTTATTTGATGCGGACGAGTGTTATCAATGACAGCACATTTGGTTTCTGAATACCACCCCGTTAAATGAAGCTTTTCCGTCTTTCATCAAGGCAAAGATCGAATCTGAGCGCTTCATCGTATCTGTGGGGAAGAAGGCACCCCAGGAAACTGGCATAAGGGTGAAGAACCACTCCAGCTCATTGTCTCTGGCCCACCGGCGAGATTTTAAGCAGCTACTACATGGAATCACTGGGGAGGGTCCACTTCGTATGGTGGACATCAACTTAAAGGAGTTTTCTGGATTCCAAATCGCCCTGCTCAACAAGGCAGGTGGAGGACAACATGTACCTGCATTAAATACTTGTTTTACTTGTGTGGAATAATGAAACGTGTCTACTTTCCAGGATGTAAAGCCTCAAGCTTATCGAAACGCCTACGACATTCCCAGACGGAATCTTCTGGATCAGCTCACTCGAATGCGGTCGAATTTACTGCGGACCTCCCAAAAACTAATCAGAGGGCAGGATGAAGGTATGTTGCATCGCATTTTAGAAACCGTTTTCCTTATAACACTTTCACAAACCCTACGGAACCTAATGAGTTAGAATGTACTGTGCTTGTTAGATTACCTGCACAGTATCCCAGTGGCTCAGATGGGAAACTACCAGGAGTACCTGAAGATGATGCCGTCTCCTCTGAGAGAAATTGACCCCGATCAACCGAAACGATTGCACACCTTCGGGAATCCTTTCAAGCAGGATAAGAAGGTAGTAACAAAACATGGGCATACACTGTTTGGTACCCTGCAATCGGCCGGCGACCGGTCCAGGCTCTACTCCGCCTCTCGCCCAGAGTCATCGCGGTTAGGATGCAGCTCACGCACACACCTGAGGATACGGTGGCGATATGAACCTAGATTTTGTAGGCTTTTCAAAGATTTCCTAATCAAAACTTTGTGAGGTTCCGCACATTCATTAAAGAGAAACTGGTCAAAATTCACACACTGTCTGAATGTGATGGTGGTGACCAGTCCAGGATGTAACCCACCTCTCAATCAAAAGTCCGCTGGGAACTCATCCCAGACCCTGATGAGGACAAGTACTGTGCAAGATTTATGGGGGCCGGGGGGTGTTCTGTGGTCTGACGAGTCCACGTTTCAAATTGTTTTGGAAAGCTTCAACAATTAGTGTCCTCAGTTCCCAAACGTTTATTGAATGTTATTGAAAGAAAAGGTGATGTAACACAGTGATAATGACGCTGTCCCAGCTTGTTTGGAACTTGCTGCAGCCATAAAATTCAAAGTTAATAATTATTTGCTAAAAGAATAAAGTGTATCGGTGTAAACATTAAATATTTTGTTTTTGTAGTGTATTCAATTAAATATAGGTTGCACGTGATTTGTAAACTATTGTATTCTATTTACATTTATGTTTAACACAACATCCCAACTTCATTGCATTTGGGTTTGTAACATGAAAAATCTGGTTTGCTAAAACTGGTTTGACTGTAGGCTCCAGTTACATTTTGTTTCCTGGTTCCCAGATGTAATTTTTGCGATTCAGGATGATGTTTGTGCTGGGTCATAGATGTGCACTCATTCCACTTGATGTAATCAAGACTTGGCAGATGTCTGTGTTTTTCTGTATTCTTGCCAGCCAGTTCAAGTATTTAGCCCCATGTGTTTTCCCAGGGAATGATGATCGACGAGGCCGATGAGTTTGTCTTGGGCCCTCAAAACAAGAAAAGGGCAAATTCCAGTGACGCAAATGCAGGTGCCACTCTGAAGAGAAGGCGGAGCATGTCACCGTTGCTACGACGGCCCCAGACTGCACCAGTCAACACCAACCACATTCTGATTGGAAAGAGTCCAGTTGGAGGTCAAGGGCAACCGAATCTCCTGAAAGTCATACCACAGCACAAAGGTACGACTTCAGTGGTGATCGTGTCAAAAAGATGAGCTGAATTTGTACTTTCACTTGCGGACTCGGTACAAGGCCGAGAGGCCAAGCCGTTGATAGAGGAACTCAGCCCCAGGGCGATATCTTGGAAATCAGACACACTGTCATTCCCCAATCAGACAAAACTCAGAATGACTCGCTTACAGACACATTTTTGTAAATAGAAAGACAACAAAAGATTTACTTGTTTGTGTACTTCCACAATTGATGGCTGTGCTGTGCCGGCACGCCAGAAACCATTAAAAAGGTCGATGATGGGCAATTACCATTGGGAAGTCATATCGACTTCATGCATTTCAAAAGACAAATAAACATATTGTATGACTATTCTCTTCAGGGCTGGATGGCAATGTGGTGGTCACGGAGAGTAATGGTGATGTCATTCCCGGGCCTGAGTCCGGGGACATTTGGCCCAGTGAGGAGGACCCTGTGACAGGAACCCAACCTTCGCTCAGCTTGGAGGGAAAAGCCACGCTAGAAAGAGTGGATCAGAGGGAGGAGGTTAACATGACCAAGGAGAAACCAGTGATCCAGGACGGTCAAGAGGAGCAGTCACTTGAGGAGAGATACAACTGTGAGCGGCTGAGTCCACAGAGCCAGTTAGAGAGCGTAGTTACTGAGCCAGCAGTTCTGGAGACCATATTCATACCGCCACTAGATGGCAGCCAAGCAGAACTGCGAACGCGGGTCATCAAGGAGGTCCGCAAACCTGGCCGAAGTGAGTCAGAACCAGTCAACTATAGCTTGCAAAAACTGACCCGTTCTGCTGAACACAATATGACAATACTGTAGCCCACTCGAGTAATATTTTCACTTTAGAGCAGTGGTTCTTAACCTTGTTAGAGGTACCGAACCCAACCAGTTCATATGCACATTCACCGAACCCTTGATTAGTGAAAAATAAAAATATGATTCAAGAAGTGCTCCTTCAGTTTTGAGTTGCTCAACTTGGCATGACAAATCATGCAGATAGGACACAGACTCCCATCATTTTACGTGATGCATGTGAATCCATGTTGTAAATATTCATCCGACCGCTTTTTTTTTTTGCGCGACATAGTTAGCATGTATTAAAACAATTCTAAAAAAAAAGAAAATCACACGACGTACTATCACGACAGTCACTCGTTGAGCGAACAACATTTCCCGCAGCACTGATTGGACAAGCGATGTAATGTGATCGATGTTATGTGATCATCTGCCGCAGTGTCATAACTGAATTATATATTGAGTCGGGTGTGTCTTAACCTCCAAGGCAAAGGTTCCGTCGAACCCCTGAGACCGATTCCCCGAACCCCTGGGGTTCAATCGAACCCAGGTTGAGAACTACTGCTTTAGAGCAAATCACAAACAATGCATTGTCCGTTTTTCTGGCTTTTTTGACAAAGTAAGGCGGCACATTTTCCGAAAGGTCTCAACTGACCATCACTGTGACTTGAGACATTATTTGCTGTTTGACTCAACTTTGATTCTTGTCTTTGTTCCCGTCACCAGACTTTGAGGCAATACTAGAACTATTGCAGCAGGTCAAAGGGCCGGTCAATGTCCAGCGTTACTTTATCCAACATGCCATTAAAGAGGCCTCCAGGTAAGAAATCGTTGAGCAGCGCATTGCTCCTCTTGCACTGTTGCCTCAAAACACGCATGTACATTCAAATACACATGGAGAAAACCAAATATACTTGACCAAATTGACGAAAGGAATGCACATTGACAACATTTAAATACACTAACGATAGACCTTAAAAAAATCTAAATGTAAAGAAACAAAAGTAGAGGTTTCCAAAATTACTGAAAGGTCACACTGTGAAATTGATGTTTAAAATACCTCAAACAAAGGATTAGAGTCCTTCACTTTACTTCTGTTGGAAGCTTATTTTTGCGTGCGGCATGACAGCTCAATGCTGCTTCACCATGTTTGCATTGAACTGTGGTGGGCTCCACTAACTCACCCAAGGCTGCAGACCTCAGAGCCCTGCTGGGTTTATAATCAATCAGCCTTTCTTGAATGTATTCGGCATCCAAAGGTGTGTGCTAACTCCCTGTTCAGATAAATTTGAATGTGATTGGTTAATTCTAAACACAACCACATCCCCCGTTCAAAGAGAGTGTACACACTTATGCTACTAATGAAGTGCTAGATGTTGACTGGGAGACTGTTAGAATATGACTCATTACTAGAACGACTAACATGCAGTTGTCAACTAGTTCTCACTTTTGCCTCACTAGTTACTACTAATGCACCTGTCATTTTACTCGTATCTTTTATTGTCTTACTAGTGAGGACAGAAAGCATACTGCTTCACGGACCTCACGCTGACGATCAACAATGTTGAATAATTTTTGAACGTTTTGCCGTACGTGCATCAAGCCGCCTTTGATGTGTCCATCGGAGTTTCATCCATCTCCCCTCTCTCTTACCAATCTCATCCAGGTTCAAGAAGCGGATGCTGATCCAGCAGTTAGAGCTGACCCTCGTCAAGCTGGACGAAAAGCATGGGACACCGTCACAGCCCCCCAGTGATCCTGGCAGTTAAGGAACGTCAGCTGCGCTGTGTGTCGCCATGGACAACACAAGAGTGAGAGGCCAAAAAAGGACAAGCATAGGACAAAAGCACTTCGATGAGAACGGTCCACATGATGTTACGTCACGTCCTGTTGGCTTATCTGCACGACAGATTCATTGGGGATAAGTTGAGCGACTTTATGAATATAATCCTCTTCATACTGACAGATGACATCCACAATCATCCAGTCGACAAACACTCCGCCATACACACAATAAGCCATAAAACGTCCTCAAATGGCGGCGCAGAGCTTTCTTCAGCTGGTCTGAAGCGTGCTTCTGAAGCTCAAAGCGCTGTTTTGAAAACAGTAGCGCATGAGCTCCTATTGCCACTGCCACGACTGCTCTTTCCCCATCTCTGTTCCTGATATGTGTGCATCTGCAATTCTTTGATGTGAAAGCAATATAGTGTGTGTGTGTGTGTGTGTGTGTGTGTGTGTGTGTGTGCGTGCGTGCGTGCGTGCGTGTGTGTGTGTATATATATATATATATATATATAGAGAGAGAGAGAGAGAGAGAGAGAGAGAGAGAGAGAGAGAGAGAGAATGGGGCCCATTGGTCAAGTGGTTAGCACGTCGACCTCACAGTGCAGAGGTGCCGGGTTCGATTCCGGCTCGAGCCTCCCCGTGTGGAGTTTGCATGTTCTTCCCATGCCTGCGTGGGTTTTCTCCGGCTACTCCGGTTTCATCCCACATTCCAAAAACATGCATGGCAGGTTAATGGAACACTCAAAATCGTCCCTAGGTGTGAGTGCGAGCGCGAATGGTTGTTCATCTCTGTGCGCCCTGCAATTTGCTGGCAACCGAGTCAGGATGTCCCCCGCCTACTGTCCGAAGTCAAAGGTACTGCCGAGGTCAGGATTATTGTCCCATTGAATTTCAATTATCTCTGCATTAAGGTCAATGCAAATGAAATACCTTTGCACAATTGGAATGTTTTATGTAATGTAAAAAACATCACCACCCAAAAATGTCTATTGTGCAACCTTTGGGCACAATGACTCAACACATAGCTGTCTAATGTCCTGTTGCAACTGCATTCCGGTCCTTTCGGTTTATTTTCAGCACACTTTCTGGCTTGGCTGATTTTAACTCACTCTGTCGGTTTTTAACGAGATTTGGGTCAGTCCTTCTTAGCTATGAAGTGTCCTCTAAAAATCACTTACTAAGCAGCTCAGTCATCTGAAAACATTCAGTTCAGTGCAGGAAGCAAGACCGTAAGACAACCTTGACCATATTATACGAAGGATGGTGTTATTTTAATCTTTGGTTTTATGTGGCCGCCAAGCAATAAAATCAGAACTCAAATTTATTCGTTAGTTCTGGCTTTTCAAACATTGTACTTGTATTGCAAATGTAGTATTGCACCCCTGGAATCGGGTCAGAGCAGTTTTTATCCGTAAAACTTTGTAATTGTTTTTGCAAAACTTTTGTCACTTTTTGGGCAGTTTTGGTCAACAATTAAAATTGCAAACATTATAGTGCTGGAAACTGCATTTTATACATATTTTTTTCCTCATTCCACATCGTGAGATGACATTTAGTAACTTCAGACTGATTGTGCTCTGATTGTACAAGATTAGTTCATTTGCAATTATTTCTGTTTGGTTCTTCTCGACTAGAAGTTCAAAGAAGCTCAACATCCTGACATGACGACACAATCTCACAAATGTATTAAAAAAACATCCTAAGGAGATTTACAAACACCCCAACTGGGGATATTTTTGTCCTCATTTGACGTGCTGCAATCAAACGACATGCAATAGTGTTTTGACAGCTTGGAAATGATGGACACAGATGTTCGAAAGTGACAATATATCAGTGTTAGAGGATGGATGGTGATGGAATGCAGAGAAGTCCCCCCCTCCTTTGCAGTCACAAAATGTTTTCTTACAGCTGTCTGTGTCCATCGAGAGCACACAGGCACACGTTTTACAGTGTCGCTCTCTGGGAGATTACGCAGATTTCAAGGAAATTGAACATAACCGTAACCACTGACCTAAAAAATCCCATCTGCCATTGTAAGTCCCTAAAACATGTGCCAAGTCGCGAGTGCACACTTCTTCCCCCACGACTATGTCTCCACTGATTGGCATTGTGACAGCGTCATTTGAAGGAATTTGTGCATCTGTGCGGCCTCGGCTGACGGTTACATCTGCTGCAGTGATGACGTAACAACACCCTCCTTTGTTTTCATGACCAATGTACACTACTGTTTCATGTTCATAAGCAGACTGATTATTTTTGTGAATTTGTTCATTTCAGAGGAAGACAACTATTTTGAAAGGCAATTTTGTAAACTTAGAGTTTTATTGAATTTTTGTACAAAACAAATAAACCAGCTCTAAAATGGTTTCAAAGAAGTGTGCATGTCTACCTGTGTGCGTATTTTGACTGCTTGAGAAAAATTAAGGAGGTTTCTAATAAAAAATACAAATATATTTATCCAAAAAAAAAAAAAAAACTTTTTTCTGGTTTGAAGAAATATTTTTAGACCAGTGTGGATTAAAACAAGTAAGGTTCGAGGGGGGGGGGGGCTACTTTATGTACCAGAAACTTTTCTGATAAGGAATGGCTCTGGCTCACTAGCTAAATATCACTGCAAATATTCATAGCCTGCAAGACCAAACAATGACAACTTGCTCCCTGTCACTGTGGTTGAATTCCTTAACGAAAATGCTCCATCCAGCTAAAAGCACTAATTGGAATAAAATGTTGGCTTGAACCCGAAGTCATTCCACTACATAGAGAATACATTGAATCCTTAAAATGTGCCATAGTATCTGATGCGTCACGCACCCATAAAACACAGGTTATTTTTACACACGTTGCATTACATTTAGTTCATATAGTATCTAAATAGTGTATTATAATATATCTAGTCATGTTCCACGTCCCTTTCCTCTCATCAAGGGAATTGACAACGACTGTAAAGACAACATGTGAAGTTGTGGTTAGCATGTCCATCTCACAGGGGAGGAATTCTCAATTCCAGTCACTGCTTCCTGTGTGGAGTTTGCCTGTTCTCCATTGGGCTTTTGAGGCTTTTCTCCAGGTACTCCAGCTTCCTCCTACACTGTCTCTGGTGTTTCAATTTAACACTCACACTTTGCCCGCTATAGCTCCTCTCAAGAGTCACCCATGGATGGATGGAGAGAATACATGAAGGAGGTGATGACTGATGAAAAATAAGGATAAAAGGAAGAGTAGAAGAGGTGACTAGTGTGATCCAGAATGTGGAAATGGGATTTGGCTGCGGTTCAGTGCAGAGCTGGATCTATTCTGTGAGATAAATGGCTGTTGGCCACCCCCCAAAAGTTGGAAAAAATTATCAGCTATTTTCCTTAATACCTTTGACAGAAAGCTGATGAAATATACTAGACAATACAAACAATAGATAATTGCTTTCTTGACTTCAGTGTGCTTCAAAAAGTTGACCAATTTTAAAAGTGGCCCTGTCATTCTTCCGTTTTTCTGTATGCGGCCCTCAAATGAAAAACTTTAGACCGTCCTGTTCTGCTGGTTGCCAGCCAACCGCAGGGCATTCATAGACAAATTACCATGTTCCTTTTTTTTGTTTGTTTTTGATGTCACAAGTTAGCTCAAAGCCTGTGGGAAAAAATTAGGCGAGGCAGACAACGTTAGCCAATTGAATAATTTACTGTTACCAATAAAAAACTTCAAACAATAAAAAGGAATATGGAATGTGAGCATGTAAATACTTGCATCCATTTTCTAATTCGCTTATCCTCACGAGGGTCGCGGGCCCCGTAAATACAGTATCATGCTGTAAGTGCTCGCAAAGTGCATGGATGAATGTAGGTGTACGTGCGTAATGTGTGAATGAAACAAACAAAGGAGTGTTACTTGAGGGCAGAGGGCCAGCAAGGGATTGAGGAGCACACCTAAAGACTGGTTGAGCCAGCCGAGGACCCTCCCCTGCCTGCTTGAGAAATCCGCCCCAGCAGGAGGGGCTGTGACATTTAGGAGTGACCAAGTCGGATAAGATTAGAAATGAGTGGGACAGCCAAGGTGAAGATGTTTTGGGGGCAGTCTGTGGCTGTGTCCAAATTCACAGGCTGGGTCCTCCGAAGTTCGCATGACGTCGACCTCTGGCGCAACTTGACTGTGCCTGGTGTCCAAATTCACCGCGGTTTATGCGGTCCATGAAGGCATAAAAAGTCCCAGCCTGCAAATTGTCTTTCTAGAATTTGTAAACCACATGTGGTTGAGTCACGCCAGAAGTGACATCATGTGGAAGAAAAATGCGGCTTTTGGAGGAAGCACGCTGTGAATTTGGACACAGAGAACCAACTTGGATGGTGGTCACATTGGTAGAAGGATGAGAATGGAGCTGCCAGGCAAGTGGAGGAAAACAGAAGAGAAGGTGACAAGATGTCGAGAGGGAAGATATGAGGGCAGTTAGTGTCCGAAACAAAAGTCGACCGTAGAACTTTTTTTTTTTATCCACCAAAACTAAGTCTGTTGTTTTCCTCGAAGCGTTCATTTAGAATGATAGCGGAGCTGATTTGAAATGCCAAGTCTAAATGGAAACCACATGAAATTCAAACATCGAGTAAAATTCGGTTGCTTTTATTAAATTATATATTAATAAAATGTCAATGAAAACAGATGTACCAATCATTTCTCTTCCAAGTCAAGAGGGATGAGTCAACCCCCCCCCCCCCAGCGCCCCCCATGTCCGGTCCACACAAATCTAACAGGAACCTTCTGCTTCAGGGAGCTAAACTTAAAAACTAAATGTTGAAACTAAAGGCTGCCCTGGCCTAAGACAATGAAAAATGGATGAAATGAAACGGCTTCTTTTATTTACCCTTCATACAGAGAATATTCAGTGCAAAGGAGAGAAATATCCCAGGTCGTGTCGTGGGGGACACAAATGGCTAAGATGCCTCTGTATGCAAGACTCCAAAGCATTTCCATACTGTATATACAAATCAACTGAAGGGTTGGCACACTGGTGGAAGCGACTACTTCAGTGAAAAGAGGTGCACGTTTGTACAGCATGACTGATACTTTATGTACAAATGCATGATCAAAAAAATAGGGGATGGTGAGTCGTGACTCTGCCCCTTCCGTCTAATGACAACAACAAAAAAAAAATCCGAACCAACATGAGTAATTTCACAGGCAGGGAAAAGGCCAGTCTCAGTGCAAATACTCCAGCTTGCGGAGCCGTAACGGATTTGGAAGCGCTTGCTGAGAGGATGGCTCTTCCTCGGCAGTGCGGAACAGCACTCGTCCTCGGTGGTTGAAAAGGTAAAAAGATGGATGATTCCTCAGTGTGTCAAACGTTCTGTCCAAGGAAAAAAATGGCATTTAGCCACAATAAAACTGAAACACACACATGCACACACACACCAACTTTTTTGTCGTACAGTAGCCCCATAAATGTGCAGCTGAAATACATCTTTGATGTTTTAAAATTGAGGACTCCCCCCACTATATTGTGGCATCTAAGCCCAGCTCGTTTTGTTGTTGATAAAGCTTGTAAACAGCTGGAAACACGCGACTTTGATGTGCAGTCTTTGGGCAGACAACGGATGATGTTGATACACTGATAGATAAGTGTACGCCATTTACCATTTGAAATCACATTTTTTCATCTGGTTGACGATGTATGACTTTATTATTTATTTTTTTTTTTTTACTGACGGAAGCAATGATGGAAGCGCAGTCAAAATAACATGATGGGCTGACCTACTGATGAGTCCAGTTTGGTTTGGGGAAAAAATGATGGACTGACGATGACGGATGGGCAACATTTTGCCAAGTGCCCACATCAGGTAACAGCCATGATAATTTCCGTTACCACACAGGTTAGCGTGAAGCTAGTGGACTTTTGTTTGATGCAATTATATGGTTTGGTTCAACATTTTGATGTGTCAATATGAGGTGTTTAAGTTGAATTGACTGTGCCAGTTTGACGGCAAACCGACTGGGAGGGGCAAATTAGCAGCTTTAATACACATGCTGCTTTAATACAAGCGCACCTCTTATTTGGAAAACTGCAAGCAAGAACCGTGAGAACAGCTTTAAATAAGCCTGGGGGAGGAGAGAAACTGTTTTTCACATGTGTTTTTATTTGCTCTCGCTATATCCTGGATTTTCTCCCACTCCGGGTGATCAATTATCTTTGACTCAAACTAGACTAAAATGTCAGCATTTTTCATCAAATAAAACTAGACTGAAATAGCCATAGACAATTCTGACTAAAATAAGAATAAGACTAAAATGCTCAGATTTTTAGTTGACTAAAACTTGACGAGACCAAAAAGAGTATGCACATGACTAAAACTAATAAGAACTGAAATGACAGTTTAACACAAAGATTAGACAAAAACAAAACTCATTTCAATGTAAAGTAAGCCATTTTAGATCAAATGTTGTGCCAACTTTGTTCTGTGAAGAATTAAGTTGAACACCCACTTGAGAAATATTTTAAGAACAGAATATTGCTGAATTCATGTTTATCCAATTGTTGCACTCGTTTCTGTTAGGATATTTCAAATGGTTCATAATTTGGAAAAAGTTAATCGTCAAAAAATGTGAATACTGTATTTTCAGAATGCACATAGAATTATTTGCACCAAAACATTGGCAAAATGTTGTCGTAATCTAACTCATTAGGCCACAAATATAATGGTCTTGCCCACTTGAAATCAAACTGGGTTGATTGTGGCCTGCAAACTAAAATCGCATAGACAGTCAATGCAACTACAAGATTAAGTATGAAAGACAAACACTGTCATATCTGTCAACTTGTATACGGCACAAGAAATGTATGAGGACAGGTTGGTGTTGGATAAAAGGAGAAGTAAAGGAGCGCTTTAAGAGCTGTATTAAATGAGACCAAAAAAACTACATCTTCTACTCATTTTATACTTGTTTCCACAGATTTGTCGATTAATCTGCTTTTGGAATAAATGTGTTAAAGTGTAAAGAATCTTTATGGACAGCATGTGTATTAAAGTCTGCACAGACAGACTCATTTTCAGGTGTATCCAGCAACCTACTTGTTCTTGAGCTCTGAGGAGGCATCCATGTCTTTAAACTCCCCAGCGATATGGACAATGCCGTAGCAGGTCATGACGAATGACAGTAATGTCTGGAGCACAATCTGCAACTCCAACAAAAAGTCGCCGTGTCAAAACATCTCCTGTTGTGCAACGAGAATCTTAAACGTGGGAGAAATGAATGAGACTCACGTCGATTGGCAGAGTTTCGTTTTCCTTCTCTGTTAGTCGCATGTAAGATCGATCTGTGGGAGAAGATGAAGTGACACCCAAGTCAGCATGATACCGAGGCAAATTTTAAATTTAAAAAACATCTGCACAAGTGTCATTTGGAAAGATTGTGATTTAAGATCCAAGGGTATCATTCCCGCGTGAGCTGAGTTAGCATCTTGCAAGCTAGACGTCACCGCACAAGGCCTCACGAGCGGCTAAATGCATCAATGCCATCCGAGCCCCTCTCCCGAAAGACAACTGTACCGACACCCATGCATCCATTCCACGCATATAAACTCACGTTGTGCCGCTGAGAAAGCTGCGTGTGCTAAGGCAAAAAGTCCAACGCCGACGACACCTTTCCAAAACGACGAAGCCATTTTCAACAGGAAAACCCTGTGCAGTGCCGTAAAGTGAAACGTGTCGTAAAAAGTAGACAAAAGAAAAACATCGCACCCGTATGGACGCAATGTAACATTACGCACAGTTTCAGCATTAACGCTGCGCCGAACTGTGGTCAAGTTAAAAACAAATCTGAACTTAGAAAAACTATGATTCAATTTTAATATGTTGTGCACACAATTAAACACATATTTCAGCTACATAAATGTTTAAAAGCAATTCTTAAAGATTAATTGCGAATGCATTGAACTTTGAAGTTACACTGAATTGTACTTAGGAAGTGATTCTTTCGCCGACCACTAGAGGAGCTGGACATGTACTGTCTGTACCACACTTTGAGAAGCATTGATCAAAAGGGAAATATTTTGATGAAGTGTTATTGATGTTAACTTCTGTTCTAGCAATTATGTAAAACAACGAAATCCAATAATTTATATCAATGACTGTTATTTTTCAAGGTCGAATCTTAATTTGTTTGCTTGTTTTGCTCGTGTTCCCCGCTGCAGGTCAGTAGATGGCGGTAACGTGCGTAATAGATGGTTGCCAAGCATCAATAACTACCAAAGAAGACGAAGAATATCCGGCACGAGCCATCACCCTCCTTTCCAGTCCTCAGGTCCACATTCAGCAAGTCAATCCGTCGTTGTAAATATTCACTTAACGAACTGACCATTTGTAGTTATTTCAGTAGAAGTCAACATGGCGGAGGCCATTCAAAAGAAGTTGAATACTGAGTTAGAAAAATATACTCAGATGCAAAAAGGTACGTGCTTTATGTGGTGTTGCAAGGTTTGGGGGTATGATGACTTGCTAGGTTTCCATATATGGGGAGTCGCGTATTCGACGCAGTCTGGATTTTGTATATTTATGTTTTTCGATTACTAAAGTGCTAACTTAATTGTCTTACTACCGATTGTCTGTGCTACTTAGATGTTAGCAAGAGCATGTCAGCACGACAGAAGCTGGAGACGCAGCTAGCTGAGAACAATATCGTAAAAGAGGTACATTTCCCATATAGCACACCGCACGTGATTAATAATTCGGCGCAATAACATGGCTGCACTTTTTTTTCTTTCTAGGAGCTGGATATATTAGACAGTGCAAATACGGTGTACAAATTGATTGGCCCTGTTTTGGTAAAACAAGACTTGGACGAGGCAAAAGCGACTGTGACAAAAAGACTGGAATACATCAATGGAGAAATGTGAGTCACTCCGTTTGAGTTCTGTCAGCTTTTTTTCTGGTCCACCCATGTTTTTGTTTTCTCCATCCATCCATTTTCGTGTAGTGCTTGTTCTCATTAGGGTCACTGGTGAGCTGGAGCCAACTCTAGTTGATTTGTGGGCATGAAGTGGCAACTGATAAACCTGTGCTACTCTATCTGATTCTGTTTTTATTTGTATGTATAAAAAAACACCGGGAATTGGATGTAATGCACGCTCTGCTGTGAGTTTTTGTTACATGCTGCACAAATGCAGGAATACAAGAGATGTCCCACCTCTCAGACGGTTCATTGCCTCGTTTGCAGGCATCTCGGCAAGAGGTGGAAAGCAGACTTCCATCTTTTCAACAACTGTTTAGAAATATAAGTGTGACTCAAAAAGTGAATCTGGGGTTTCAAAGTAATCTTTCATTTAAATTCCCAGACCCCAACTGGTAACACAACTTTGGGGGCCTTTTGGGTCTAAATGATACAGTATAGTATGATACAAAACCACATGGTTATAACTGTATCAACAAGACTATAAGTACAGTGAACAGTGTTGTATTGAAAATCCACTCGTAATTCAGGCCCCTCAAAAGTTTGCTTCCTCTTCTTCGGTCGTTTGTAACAAAATAATTGAGAAGCACTGGTCTAAATGAGGGCGGCCTGGTGATTGAGTGGTGAGCACGTCGACCTCACATTGCAGAGGTATCAGGTTCGATTCCAGCTCCGGCCTTCCTGTGTGCAGTTTGCATGTTCTCCCCGTGCCGCTGGCTACTCCGGTTTCCTCCCACATTCCAAAAACATGCATGGCAGGCTGTTTGATCACTCTAAATTGTCTGTAGGTTTGTGTGTGAGCGTGGATGGTTGTTTGTCTCTGTGTGCCCTGTGATTGGCTGGCAATCGGTTCAGGGTGTACCCCGCCTACTGCCCGAAGACGGCTGGGATAAGCTCCAGCACTCCCCGTGACCCTTGTGAGGATAAATTGATGGATGGATGGTCTAAAAAATGAATGTGTGTGTGTGTGTGTGTGTGTGTGTGTGTGTGTGTGTGTGCGTGTGCGTGTGCGTGCGCACGCGTACGGCTCGATTCATGTCAACAAACTGTCCCTCCTTGACCCCATGATTCCACCAGATGGCGCCAAAGCGATATTGTTCTTACTTTATAGCCTGGCACAGAAATACAGTGTGACCCAGCAATTTGTTTCAAAATTTAATCAACCAAAAAAAAAAAAGAGGCACTTTTATATCACAGCTCCCACAGGGAAGAGCCAGGATAAAGCTATATAAATTTACTAATCACGTGCCCATATAATATCTTGCTCAGTTAAGCCATTCATACAGTGGTATATTCACTTTTTAACCATGTGCCCTAGATCCTTTGCATGTGTATCCGCACTCCCGTTTGGATTTCAGTGTGCATGTCATATGTAGAAACAAAAATGTGAAAATGTAAATAGCTGATGTCATTCAAGTGGTCAGTGAAGTAGGAGTTGACTCTTAACTCCTCCCATTAGCAAGTCATTCCCATATGTTTGACACCATTTTCACACTGGACTCTGGAATCTAAATTTTATTAAGACAAAGAAAGCACAAAACTGTTAGATGTAGTTTGGTTTGTAGTCCAGTAGAAGGTATCTTTGGTTTGCACTTCAGAGTTGACACTTTTTCTCTTAGTCCGCATCAACAGTTAAAGAGTGAGAAACATAATTGCAGCACCTAACAAGGCAACATGTGCTTTTTGGGGGATTTCACACCATCAATAGGCAAGATTTTTCCCACTCCTGAAAAGTCAATGTTTGGAAGTGTCAGAATGTCCAATATTTGATTCATAAAAGGAAGACTTGGTCCAAATCACATTTTTATGAAATGTGATTGACTCGAAAAGTGAGCATGGTGCTCAAGTTCTATGGTCTTGAAGATGTTTTCAGTCGAATAGAGAATAGACTTGAAATGTTGCTTCCATTTTTGTTTTTTTTATTTTTATATCTCCGTCCCTTGTTACAGTCAGCGGTATGACACACTCCTGAAAGACTTGGAGAAGAAGTCTGACCAGCACCGACAGCTTTTGTCCAGTTTACAGCAGGAGTTTCAGAAAGCGCAAGGCCTCGCTGTCGGGAAAGTCTGACCACGTGAAGAATTTCGATTCATCAGTACGCACGCGCATACTTCACAGAGACATAATCATATCCTAACAGCTCAGAAGATGGGATTGAAAATTGACCCGCATCTCTGTCGTTTAAATGCAACGCAAGCATTGCGACTCCTCTGTTTGTAACTAATAATAAACATTTTCTTTTTCATGAAACTGTTTCAATAGCTTGTCTTGATGACTTGTCTGGTGACGATTAGACACATTACCAATGCACCTGTGAATTTTAATATGGTTTGAGGAAAGGATAAACACGTATTGAGTCTGCATCTCTTCAAAATCCTTCCAATACCGAATGATATTCAGTGTACAATGATGGTGCGGGGAGTGGGACCCCAACTTCCAAGAGAAAAACAAATAAATACCTGTTCTATACTCCTCTTTAAAAATAAAAATGGTTTATTAACATGCAGGATGACTCGACAACCCATGGCAAAAAATTAGGGCACGGGTCATCACTTTAGTTGTCTTATTTTGGAGGGGGAAAAAGGAAATACATCCCCTCTGCCTTGGAAGAAACTTAAAAGAGCAAGACATAATGGTTTTGTACTTTTTAACATACAGACTTGTTAGAAGTTTTTGATTTTTTGGTGTACCGAAAAAATTAAATCAGAATTTAGAACCTACATTTTGAATTTACTTGGGTAGTCTCTGTGTGATATTAAAATTGGTTTTGGTGAACTGAAACCTTTTGTCTGTGATAAATATGCAAAGAACACAGAAATCACGAAGGGGGCAAACACTACTTAACAGCACTGTATGGTATTTCATTTCAGACATTTCTACTGTGATTTGAACAGTGTATTATGGTTTTCATGCTCATGCTGTTGAGAATACGGTTGACAAAATCAGCAGCATGAATTTCTATTTTGGGGTATGTTGTTATCAATGGTGGCACAATGGGCAACTGGTGAGTACGTCCGCCTCAGTCTACAGAGGTCCAGGGTTTGAATCCTTCCTGTTTGCATGTTCTCCCCATACTTGCGTGGGTTTTCCCCGGGTACTCCATTTTCCTCCCACATTCCATGGATAGGAGGTTAATGGAACGCCCTAATTTCTCCCTTGGAGTGATTCGATGATGGATGCATGGTTGGATGTTATCAACATAGCAATTGTTGACTTGTGACAAATTGCAAAGGCATCTGTAATTATTTAGATGACCATCGTTTTCTTCTGTTTCCATACAGTATATTCTTGGGGTTGGGATTTACTCATTTTTTTCTTTTTTGTGACGAAGAAAAGTGTTCAGAGAATGTGATATTTCATATTCACTACGAACTGCCCCAATTGTGGCACCCGTAACGTGGAAGTTCCCCGTGAAACACTTGAGAGTGATTTGGTCTTAACGCCGTCAGTGTGAATTGACACTTAAACTTCTGGTGCGCACGAGCCTGCGAGGTCTTTGGCGCGTGGGTGTGAGCGATCCCACGCTGCCATTTGACACACCACCCACCGTTCCAGAAACACGGACTCTATATCACAATCTTCTGAAGAGTGGCAGTGTTCTTAATGCAATATGCGTGATACCTGCACCCGTGTGCCCTTTTGACTCAAAATTAATCCACGCAGCTATTTGATGAAATGTAATGATAGTTCGTGATGTCATATCAATGTATTCAAATACATTAGGGTTAGTTTACGCACAGATAATAAGTACTTCAACCCAATATTTGTGCGTGCGCGTGACCGCACTGGTGCGTTACTTTTCCCCAAAACGAAATCGCGTTAAAGAGCACAAACACGTTTGCGATGTATTTTTACCTCGTTTCCTTCAGTACTCTCGTTAAACGCGGGTGCCTTCAAACCGAGCCAAGTAATCCTCCTTTGCGTTTTTTTTTTTAACGCAGAGACAATAAATGAAGTTTAATCTGTTTTTTGGGAAGCAAATGCCCCTCAATGAAAAGCTAATCTCATTCCTTTCATTGATGCTCCTTTGCTGCGGGAGGTTTAATCCGTGTGTGAAAGAGAATCCTGGCCATGCGACCAACCAGCGGGACTAACACCTTCATTCAAAGGAGCAGACTGCCAGGAAATTGTGCTTTTCAAGTTACAGTACTCCCCTTCCTGCTACATATACAGTACACATCACGCTGTTTGAAGAGTTTCCCCGCAAAATGTAACTTTCATCTTTATTTTGTTTAGCGTTTCAATTGTGTTTTTATAATTACCGCGTGGACAGGTTTGCCTGTATATGTTTATCTTCGATTTCATTACACGTGAACGCAAATTCTTACTATAGCTATAATGTATGTAAAACTCGTATAATGATTACGCATTGTAAAATAATGACTGAACTTGGTTTACAGCTAAAAAAAATTTAAAAATCTCAAGAAATTTTAAATTTACCCTTTAAGGAAACAAGCCAAAATGATTTTTAATTTTGAAATTAGGTGAAAATTGGTGTTCTGAAAAGTATTGTCAATATTAAAAGTGTTTGATGAATCACTATGATAGAGGTTTTCTGTTGTTTTTTTTTAAACGAAACTACTCAATTTAAATTAACTTTTGGACCATATCACTGGTCAACAAATCTTGTAAACATTTTTTAATCAGAGTTGTAAACTTCTCTTGTTAGGTTCAGCATGTGTCATAGCTACTATAAATTACAAGGCATGGTAAAATCCGTAAGGCAGAAGCTTCTGTTGGTCAAATTTAAAAAGGAAAACAATGAAAATAGTCCATCCCAATAACCTGATTGATGTGCAAGTAACAAAGTGAAAGAAGGCATTTTTAATCAGAATCAGAATAATCTTTATTGGCCAAGTATGTAGAACACACAAGGAATTTGTCTCTGGTACTAAAAGACTTTTAGAGACACATAAAGCCATTTCTGATTCAAATTTGCTGCTGACCATGACTGTTTTTTTAATTTATTGAGAAATTCATATGTGGTCCCTTCACATTTTGTTGTTCGGCACCTGCTCGACAGTCTCATCAAATACTGAGAGAAGACATGCACACACACATTTCACAAGCACAACCATTTCTGCAGGGCTGTTTGCACTCTTGTTTCCTGATGGTCAATATGGATGAACCATTAAGGCGCACATTGTGATGTTGATCTCACAGGGCTTTCATCTTTGAAAAGAAACAACAGTGGCCTTTAACAGCCGTCCCAGGCATCCAGTTTCAAGTGTCCTTACATTGTTCAAGAAAGTTGTTCATATCCTCGACAAGGTTTTCAAAATTTGCCTTAAACTTCCAACTCACCTCTGTCGTCGATGCTGGACTATAACACTTTGTGGAACAGCGAAATATCTGGTCGTCGCAGAGCCACAGTCTTCATACGTCGACGTGGGTCCAAAAATAAGATGGTTCTTGATGAGCAGAGCAGTTAGCTGTGTTAGCTTCAGCTCGTGCTAGACTAGTCGACATATAGTCTTTGACTATTTCTACCGCCAGGGTTTGTGGTGAGGAAGGAAGTCAACGACATAAAGCAAAGCTCCATTTTGGTCACCAAAACAATCAAGACAATAATCCACTGACTGTGTGTCAATGAAAATTTTATTGAGACGGAAATAATATGACATTGTGTCATCACTTGCAGGAGGTTTTATGAGTGAGGATGGAAAGTTGTGGATGATCATAGAAGTTAGCCTCATGTTGACATCTTTAGCTAGTCTGATTGCTGTGCCTGGGGACCCCAGGAGTTCGAGAAACAACTCTTCCGAGCACTCTCAGTTAATAATTCTTATTTTTTTTTTTTGATTTAGTTCATATTTATCTGAATTTATGTTCAGATTTTACATTTCTGAAGTCATATATGAACCTATTCTAACATAATCATCATGTGAATTGAACTGCACGTCACTTTGTGTTTTCTTGGAATTCATCACTTTGTCTGATGTACTGAATCAACGTTTTTAGACTCTTTGCGGTAGAATTGGCCTTGTGGTTGCAAACAAGTTCCAAAGAAATCAAATCATCCAATTGTGTTTCAGCCTTTGTAGATTGGGTGCTGTCTGGATTGCTGGACATTGTGTGAGTGGCCACTCGTGTGTCCGTCTACATGTGAAAACAAATCCAAGACGTCATTAGCATGTCAATTGGGATGTCCAATGTGCATCGAGTATGTGTGAACTACAATGCCCTTTCATATTGGATGACCAATTGACTGTAGAATTGCTCAAGCCACCCCAGCAAAAAAAAAAAAAAAAGGGAAAAAAAGGCCAAAAAATTTAGCAAAAAAAGTAAAAAATCAAAAACATTAACAAGACTTTTTGCTAATTTGCATCATGTTCCCATCCTTGCATTAAAAAAAAAAAATTAAAAAAGGAAGACCATGATCAAAATGTAAGAAAACCCTGAAAAATAGGTCACATTAAAGCATCTGCACTTTACAATTGACAATATATTTACACCGTCTACTGCAGGGGGCATCAACATGGCCGCAAGGCCCACGTGAGTACTGTAGTCAGTGGGCTCACAAATGATGCGACATTGTGATTTCCTGGGAATGTTGTAGAAATGATCGTTTGAAAATGTAAACACTTGCAGGGATTTCTAAGACATGAATTGTTTTGTATAGTAGTCTGTTTCTTACTTTATGAAATCATTGTTTATAATTAGTGGGAGAAATCATTGCATATGAATAACGTATGATTGAAGGTAATTTGGGCAAATGTCTTATTTCAGAAGTGTGGATGCATCTGCTATCCCTTCATATTAATGGGGAGTGAAGGAGTAGTTCTCTTTTTCAAAAAAAAAAAGTTGGTGACCCCTGGTCTACTGGCATGAAATGTATCAAAAATAGAATTTACCACTTTACCACATGAAAAAATTCATGACTGAGGCCAGGGCCTCCACACAGGTTCCGGACTCTGGGCGCAGGCTGTGGGGGAGGAGAGCTGTTTTGTGGTGTCGGAGTACTGATACACGGTCGCCTGGGGCTGGTAAGCATGGGAAATGCCTTCCTGGAGCTGGTGCTGGCTCTGATGCGCAGGATACAAAGAGTGGACGTGTGGACTCACTGAAGTGGACTCTTGAGACCCTTGGTTGGAACCCGATTCATCACTGGCTATGAAACGTCTGATCCTGAGGAGACACGACCTCATGCCCTCCCGGTCATCATGCCGCTGCTGGGGGACACTGGGGCGCTGCCCCTGGGTTGACAAAACGGACGTTATTGCAGGCTGATCCATCTCGTCCTTTTTGTCCGACTTCAAGAATCGCACCACACTCTCCAAGATTTCAGCCTTCTCCACTTTTGGGTTGGTTAATTTCTAAAATGAACAAGAAAAGAGACAAACGGTCAAAGTCAGAATCATCTGGAATGCATGGATGCAGTCGGTCCTTTGTCTTATCATGTTTTGAGATGACACACAGCGCACATTGTCTACAATTTCTTTCCAGTCTTTTTTTGAACTTTTTTGTGCAACACATTTTAATTCTGGCATTATTGAAGTACAGTTTTTCCCTATAATTAGGAAAGTTTTAATGTTCAAACTGTTTAATGTTGCAGTTGCTTCCATTCATTTCGAATGTACTTTTTAGAACTAAAACTAAGGAAATTTTTTTTTTTATGAAACTTTGGGCCCACCATGCTTTTGTATGTTTTTTTTAATGTTAATGTTTTTGGGCAGTAATTTTTTTTGAGGTGGTGGTTAGTGTAAAAAGTGTGTGAACCGCTGCATTACAGTCGACAGAGACCCTCAGCCAAAGGACTGAGGCACACAATAATTAGCTCAAAGAAGGCTCCGTGCATTCACTTTTCTTTTTTTTCATTCTTTTTTCATTTATGGTCAAGGGTTTTTCATGCTAATATTGACCATAATTAGAACTACGCGTAGTTTGGTGTTAGACCGTGGCGTGTTTCGATTTACGCACAAATTCGAGTCATGGGGGAGTCCGAGAAACAGAACCCCGTCGACGACAACGACAGGCCGTCGTAAACCAAGAACAGCACGCTATCGTATTACACCGTGTACCTCATTGTGTGTGTTCTCCAGCATTAAAACTCTCAACGTCTCCAAACTTCGGTTGATACGCTCCCGTCTGCGTTTCTCCATCACAGGTTTCGACACCTTGAAAAAAGTCAGTCAAATATCGCTCGAATCAGAAACACTTTTGTTGTTTTTGTTGTTGTTATAGTTCCAAATGTGCAGCTTACCCTCCTCATTCTGTGCCTGTGAGGCTGTGGTGAAGTGCACGCTTTCATACTGACTTGTATAGGCAAAGCTCGCTCTGCACAAATCCAGAAAGTGGATGTCTTGCACCTGGTTTGCAAATATAAGGAGGTCCCTGCCGCGCCCCAAGCACTTACGAGACGAAGCGAGGCCAATTTCATTTACATTTAATCCTCTTTGACGCATGCATGTCCCGCGATACCTCCTTAATTCACATGTAAAATCACGTCTTCAACTGGAAAAGTCTTTCATGTGCAGACAGTTGTTCAACGACATTGCGAAAGACGAGGCACATTTAAATGAGCTCGGGAAAACCCCGGGAATAGGATGCAAGAAAATAAAATAAATACAGTACAACAGCAAATAGGTGTATGTATGATTGATAACAATATCACAGATGAATAGTTTAGTGAATTCGCCTTTTACAGGAGTGGACAATAGCAGGAAACAGAACACAAGAATGATATTAAAATACTGTATTATTACAATCAATTACAAGTATATAATGTTTATGTTCTACTGTGTGAACCTCTTATGGTCTCTGCTGTGTCCATGCTTGCATCCATCAACACACGCGCGCACATGCGCGCGCGCTCGCGAACGCAGACGCACGCACAAACTTTTGCCGCAGCCCAGATCGCCCATTTCACACCCGAACGCCCGCGTGCTCGTGTTGTTTGTTTTCCCTCCAGGAGTGTCGTTGGTAAAGAGTAGCACGAGCACACTTGTGCACCACAACACGTGTCGTGTTTGAATAACGGCCGGATGTTGTATAACATACATTTGATTTGCCCTCGACCAACGTGCATGCATGGTGGCACTTTTGGCAAGTGTGCACACTGCATTTGTGGCCGCCCTGATCCCTATAATAGGCTCAAGTGTGGAGATAACACTAAAGGATGATAGGATCATGGCTATCCCGCGGAGATTAAGCGCCTTTCAGACGCGCTGATACTTCCGCTTCAAATCAAAGAGGGCCGATTAGTGGAGGCCCGAAGACCATGGTAACCATGGCTAACCGAGTATGTCATTCTCATTATCTATCTATCTATCTATCTATCTATCTATCTGTCTGTCTGTCTAAAATACAACTGTATTTATTTTATTACATTTTATCCATTTTGAGTATACTGACAGTACTTAAGGACACAAAAGATGGTTCCCCAGGCTCCTCTAAATAAGGATATATGAAGGACCTTGTATGATCTTGTCATTTTATTATTTTGAGTGAAGCGTGATGTAAAAATTCCAAATATTTATATAAAACAAACCTTACCATTTCCATAATAATTCGTCAGTAAAATACTGGATATCCAACACACACTCACCAACTGGACTGAATCAACAAAACACTGTACCGCAATGTGCTGCATCATGTACTGCAGTATGTATTTGCTTAACTGTATGACTTCACAGGAATATATTTGCACTATATTTATTCCTTCAAAAATTCTGTACGTAGGCCTAAGGTGTATTGTAAATTATCCAATTCAGAGCCTTTACATACCTGTAGAAATACAGTCATGTCAATGCAACATTCTATACTATTTTGTGCTAAACTGCATATCAACTGTGGGTGAACGTTCATACTCAAAAGGCCACATTTGATTTTCAAAAGGGACAAGTGGGGGTGAATCGGGTTAGGGTTAACATGTGTAAAAAATGGTTTTGATGAAGGAAAAAAAACGACAGTTTTTCTCTGTTGCTTCGGCACATGTCTCTAATCAGAATAGAAATTTTCCAAAAAAATAAGAGCATTTTTGAAAATAATTCATACAAAGAGCAAAACATCATGAATGCCCGCAAAATTTCCCCAGTGTGGGACAACTACAGGTTATCTTATCTTAAAAGCCATTCCCTTTGTCAAAATCCTTATAACACCTCTTAGAAGTCAATATCTATGTCATTGAACATGTCAGTGCTTTGGCCTTGAAGTGCAAAACACAAAATCAATCATTAAACACAACTTCAAAAACGCGCACATAAAAAAAATTAACACAACAGCAAATCAAAAACACAAAAAACAAAAACAGAACACAAACGCAAATTTAAAAAAAACTAAAGTCCCAACACTTATTGCAACAGCAAATTAAAAATCATAAAAACAACAACAAAAAAACCTAATCACAACAGCAAATGAAAAAAAACTCACACAAATAACTAAACAAAAGTTACTTTGACATTCCTGGTATATTTAAATCCTGAAATTATGGTATTTAGTGTTGGTGTGCCACCCCAATATTTTAAATGTCCTCATCTAGCCACCCCCCAAAATGGAGTGGGTTGCATGTCGCAGGCAGCCCACACTTTCCTCACCTCTGCTGTATGCTATTTAATTACCGCATGGGCATTACAGTCTGCATTTTGTTGTCTTGTACTTGTGACACTAAAGTTGAGTCTAATCTGTCTGACCTAATTTAATTTCATTTAACATATTCTTTCTGGGGGGGGAGTTAAATGTACACACCCTCTTAAAGAAAGCAAATAGAATGCTCGCTTGATCCTGTGATGGAACTAATTAGTTCTTTTTTTTTAAGTGTGCTTTGTGGACACCAAATGGACCGTTTCCTTCCAATATCGTAAGTCTTTCATGCAGTCACGCCGACCTAAGTTTGTGTGCCCGTGTGTGCGTGTGTGTGTGTGTGTGTGGGGGGGGGGGGGCACCGGGAGACGTGTAGTGAAGGCAACAAGTGGCCGTCTGGCTTGTGAAGTGCAAACAGGAGGTATGAAGTTGACCCCCGAGCAGCACACTTGACACTCGGGTGTAAACATCATCCTCACACTTCATCATCATCTTCATCAGCAGACAAACGTGATCCCCCCCTTTTCCTCTCCTCTGCTCCCATGGACGCAAACTCCATATTCGTAGTTCTTTACAGTTACGTTCAACGCGTCTCTCCAAACGAGAGGCATGTACAGCATCCAATTGCGTTCGGACCCAGGGAAATTCACTCGTATACGTCGTGCTCGTTTGGTCGTGGTCATCACTTCATGCAAAACATCGAAGTCTCACACATCATAAAAAGTTGGGCAGTTTCTCACTTCATTTCTGTTCCCACGAGAAAGAAAGCCCTTTCCCAGCCTCGCACCCCATTGGGGGCATGTGAGGGTGAATACGCCGCATGATTACAATTTTAAATGAATTGTATGCAATTCTATTATTTGATTTTTCGTTTTTCACTTTTTTTTTCTTACCGCTTATTGCAAATTATTTTTGACGGAATGTAAGTAAACACTGACATAAAAAATTGCGTGACCCATTCAAGAAAACTAGCACAAAATAAGACAATTAATTGTTGATGTTATGATGATGTGGCTCAATTAAGCTTTCATTGTTGTGTGACATGAGTTGAGTTTTTCCGATTTCTATTTATAAGGTGTAGTTTTGATTTTGTGATAAGGGGAGCAAAAAATCGGAATCAAGACATTTTGATTATGAGGCGTGGCCACGGACGCCTGCCAGCCAATCAAAGACGACCTGTGGGCGCCTACTTAAGCACCCCTCCTACCATCATCACGATGTTCTTCACTGCATCAGCTCTCACTTCGGGACCAACATGACAAGGAACTTTGCAAAAACGCTCGAGGAGGATAACAAGAGTAGAAAAAGGGTGAGACTTACATGTCATCATTTGCTCAAATAGGATTTACGTAGAAAGTAGCTCGAATATCGGGGCGCCAAGTTGGTGGGTGAGGGGGTGGGGTTGATACAGTTTTGACTTTTGCATGATTTAGCCCTGTTTTCAGTTATTCTAAACATAATAAGTGAAGAGTTCTTGTCTCATTTGAAGAAAATCATAGATTTATTTCACAACATTTCACACTCTCCACGTGGATAAAAAATCAAACACGTTTGTAACGTATTATGTCGTTACAATTCAAATGATGAGCTATTCACAACAATACAACATATGTGCTGGGACCCCACTTCAGCAATTCTTGCGTGGACCAATCCCGTATATGAGAGGACAAAATAATATATAAGTGGCATGAAATATGTTTGTGGCTAAATGTGTGTTTTGTATATTTTTCAATTTAAGGTATACAAATAAAAAAAAAAAAAAAACAAAGAAACACTGGTATGAGACAAAAGGTCAATACTTTTGAATTAATATTTGACAAGGTCAAGCCAAGACGAGCATTGCAATGGTTGTAAGGACTCATATATTGAATATCATTAGATTCAGTGCTGGCCCAGGGCTTTACAGGGCCCCAAGCAGAGTTTGATGTGGGAGGGGGTGGGGAAGGGGTGGGGGGGCGGGGGCTCCCACCTCCCATCAACACAAGTCACTTTGCTTGACTACTCCTGACACAGGTACAGTATACGGGATTTTCATGTTTGAGTCATCCCTCTCATTTTTTTTTTTGTAAATACAGTATGTTTATAAACATCCTCATGCTTTTAGGGGTACACCCCAGACAGTTACTTAATTTCTTTGCGCCTCAGGCAGGTGAATCAATCAATCAATTCATCAATCAGTCAAAACTTTAGAGCGCTTTTCACAGAAATTGTAACTGAAAGTGCTTTACAGATTAAAATCATATTGTGTTGCATTATTTGGAGATTTAATAAAGCCAAAATTTGCGGCATCTACTCATCTTGCTGTCGATACTTATCAATAGATTCTCAAACCGGCTGTGGAAAAGAAGAGAAGAGATCGGATAAACAAAAGCCTTGCAGAGCTCAGAAGCTTGTTGTTGACTAATACTGCGGATCCGGTGAGTTGTCATTATTCTAAAAAAAAAATGTGAGCAGATAGCATCTATTGATAGGAACTGTATTGAAAACTATATCACCAACAGCGTTTGCAGAATCCCAAAATTGAGAAAGCAGAAATTTTGGACTTGACTGTGGAATATCTTCACAAGTGGACAGATGGCAAGAAAATGAGCAATGGTTAGTCACACAATGTGATATATCCTCTAGGCCAGTGTTTCCCAACCTCCATTGAGCTGAAGTGGACTACATACCGGTAGTTTCTTTGAAAATTCTTATGGCACACCACCAAGCAAAATTGAGGCGGAAGAGAGAGACAAGTGGATACACAGATTAATGAAATACCTTCCGCCATGTCGTGGAAGAGCATTTAATTGTTCTGCTTGTCACCATATATCACTACTAAAGATAGATGATGATTTACGCGGCACATTGGTTGGGAATCACTGATCTAGTCATGTTCATGTCAACCTTTGCAACACCTAATGAGGGAACCGCTCCCTCTGTATCCACCAGATGCTCCCAGTGGTGTGGTAAGTTTCGACCCGAGTGGCCCCCCTTGCTTTACCGTTGAGGGTGCAGGTTTTCGGCAGTGTATGTGGCAAATGGCCAGCTATATGCATAAGATGCCGGCGTTGCAGCGAGCCGGCTTAATGGAAGGGCTGAAGCACCATGCGGAGAAGCATCGGGCCGAACAGCAGCCTTCGTTCAACTCCCGCACGACACTGACGGATGCGGCGTCAGCGGAGGTCATTAGCACATCTGAGATTCAAGATTCCCACAACGCTCTGCTCCTCTCGCATTCCCCGCCTCAGCCTCATGGTTGCTCCACTCCGCTCCATTCTCCTCCCACCTCCCCCTGGTTCTCCACATTTTCTTCCTCCTCTCCTCCTTTCCCCTCGTTCGCCTGTCACTTCTCCTTTTCTCCCAGCCTGTCACCTCTGTCGGCCAACACCTCTTTTTCCTCCCTGCCGCACTCCCTTCACGCTCTGCCCGCCCACGTGACTTCCTCCTCCTCCTCGCCCACGTTGGCTCAGCAGGCAGGCCCGACGGTCTTCCACTACCCCTCGGTTACCTCGTCGAGGTCCCCTCCGCTCCCCACTCAGTCACAGAAGTCATCCGCACTCACGTGGAGACCCTGGTTCTGAAGTGTGGCGCCCTCTAGTGATGAGTGACTGGAACCCCAGTATGCCTGCAAATGGACAGTGTAAATACACGATGAAATGACTACTATTTTGGAATTCCCTTGTAAATAAATCTTATTGTTTTTGTTCTTTCGCGATAATGGTGTGATAAAGGTTCCCGGTGAATATGCCTCTTCTTAAACATTTTGTGAGAGCTGCAATGCTCCTCATCAGAAAATGTTACAATGCTCAAAACTCAACCAGATTTTAAGCCTCCCCCCACAAAAAAGTTGCATTATTTTATACATCAAAAACAATAGTTCAAATAGTTAAAATTCAATCGTATAGCAATGCAAAACAACTTTGACAAGAAAAACGTTTAATAAGGTCACCTCAAAGGGCATAGGCTAAAATTTCCTCACAGACAAAAATAACCCTTGGTGACAAATCACCGAAATCAGTCCATCATATATTTGCTAAAAAATCTTGGGGATGATCCAGATGTTTAAAAAAAATTTTTTTAAAACAAAAGTAGGATGAGCCTTTGTGTTCTTTTTGGTCAGTAGTGGTTGGAACTCATGGATTACATGGTTGGAATTTTTGCTCAGTCTCTTCTTAAGTCATGAACACTGACCTCAACTGAGGCGAGGGAGACCTCCATTTTTTTTTTTTGTGTTGTCCTGGGTTCCTTTGTGACCTCCCCGATAAATCGTTGCTCTGGTCTTGGGGTCATTTCCTTCAGACGGTAACTCCTGGTAAGATTTACCCAGTCTCTTCTTAAGTCATGAACACTGACCTCAACTGAGGCGAGGGAGACCTCCAATTTTTTTTTTTTTTTTATGTTGTCCAGGGTTCCTTTGTGACCTCCCCGATAAGTCGTTGCTCTGGTCTTGGGGTCATTTCCTTCAGATGGTAACTCCTGGTAAGATTTACCACTGTTCCATGTTCTTCATTTGTGGAAAATGACTCTCATCGTGGCTGGCTGGAGTCCTAAAACTTTAGTAATGACTTTTGCAACCCTTTCCAGCCTGAAAGATGCCTGATAATGATCCACTTATTTGTAACTATTCCCAAAATATTTATACTGTAAAATGTATTTTCTCAAATGACCATAATAACAATTGAATAATGATGAATTGAGTACTTGATATTCCACAATTTATTGCTATGACTATTATGATATGATGCAAGCGATTATGATGATGATGATGATTATTAGTCGTAGTAGTAGTAGTACTAGTACAAGTCGTAGTAGTAGTAGTAGACTTATGTAATACCATGTAACTATCTGAATTATTATTGTTACTACTGAAATTCCACTGACAAAATGGTCCAAAGAACGGATGGATGCATGGTTCCATCTACTGCATTCAAGAGCACCACAAACGCTTGAAGAAAAACCCTTCTGGAAGAGATTTCATTCTTGGCCAGCAGAGGGCAGCACTGACACACTTCAGTTGCAAAGTCGAGGTGCTGGGCTCCAACTTCGATCCGCTTCTCATCCTTCCAGTCATCCAGCAATCGTCAGCAGTACTTTTCCTCACTATGCTCGTGTGGGTGTGCTGGAGCCTAACCCTACTGACATTGGGTGAGAGGCGGGCTACACCCTGGACCGGTCACCAGTCACTTGCAGGGAAGAACCTGTCAACAACCATTCCCACCTACAGACACTTTTTCTTCAATGAACCAAACAAAGCATATTTTGTTCACTTTAGCTAAACGGGGTACGTATTATCACAGATCATGATTCTTCTGTTCTTTTAATTCCCACCAGAATGTGAATGCTCCTAACACACTTATCAGATGATGATTTATCGAAAAAACTTGCAATCCTTCCATCACTGGACTGGAGGGTCTAACTGGGAAAAAGGAGAATTAATCACATGATAGAACATGTACATTGGATAATGGTTATTCACCCCCCCGCCCCCCACCTCCCTTTGCTCCGAAGAAGCTCCTCTGTTTGAGTCCCATTAGTTATGAGGCGGCCATTGTTCTTTGTCAGCCAAATGAGAGGGCATACACATCATTGAGCAGCTCGACTCTTCACTGCGCCTCATCACATGTTTTGAGTGTATGAAAGCGGAGAAGGCTGCCCACGCTGTGAAGGATGCTTTCCACCGCACGGCACACATAATTAATAGGGAAAAGGGGGAAAAGAGTGACCTGACAATGGTGGAAAAACTCCCTGGCATTTTCTCCTGACACACTGATTAGAGCTGATCCTGTTTCCGCCTCTAATCGCCGTTTTGTTTGCCGTGAATGTGCCTCAGCATTCCTGATTGGGAGAAAACTTGAGATGCGTTGGTGCATGCTGAAGATGTGTGAATTCAATCGGCTTGTGCATTGTACAAATACGAACAGCGATATGCAGTGATGGGAGGCAACAACGTACAGCCACGTACTTCAGTTATTTTTTCGGTGATCTGTATTTGTTTTGTATTATGTTGTATGTTCAGGTTTAATTGTGTTATTTTGCTGGCTCCATTGATATGAGTCAAGTACGATACTGAAAATGCAACTCAAAAAAGCACCAAGAATTACACAATCATTCAACCAAGAGAATGGAGAAAAAAAACAGTAGGCTAGCAACCCCCCCCACCCAAAAAAAAAAAAACCCTGCTTTTTGTATGGTACATCAGCATTTACATTTACATTCAATAAAGCAAAACGTTCTAGTGGGCTTTCGCTTTCTCATTCCACAGCTCTTAAACCGTTTAAAGCTAGCCCAAAAACAAAGGATAATATTACACAGAAGGCAGACCTAACTTTGTTGCCATTTGAAAAAAAAAAAAAAAAAAAACCCGAAACAAAGTTAAAAGTTTCCAGAATGAAAGTATTTTACCTGATCAGCTGCACAGACTGCAGTGCAATACTTTTGTCATAAAAATATTTTTCTTACGATTGCTAGTATATTTTAATGATTGCTATCATTGCCTTCCAATGCAAATTGAGACCCTTACAATTACATTTGTCAAAATGACCAATAAAATCAGCACTTAATGGTTTTATCAGTTGTCTCTTTAAGCAGGCGGGACTTCACATTTTTTTGCAGTGGAGTCATTTTGTTTTATCCGGCAGACGAGGACCACACTCAGATAGTGTGTCAATGCTCAAGAATGTAGATCTGTCAATAAGCATAGCAAAATATCATTTTCCCTCCCTTTCATTTCTCTCTCTCTCTCTCTCTCTCTCTCTCTCTCTCTCTCTGCCAGGCTACTTTGAAGTAAATAGTGAAAGGATCCCAGACTGTAGCAAATTACCTGCGGACTGAAGCATTTTTGACCTAAGTCCTAAGAGAAGGGGCGAGCCACTTTTCCAGGCGGCCCCTTTGCCGTTTTTAATCTGAGGCTGAGGGAAACAGTGGCGCTGACAGAATGATGGGACAGCTGGACATGCTTCCAGGCCGCCAGTAACGGGCCAGAGAGAAGCCAGGAGAAGGGCCACTGCAGATATCTCAGCACCAAACCAACAACTCAACAGAAGACCTGAGGATTGGCCGGACGGACGCGTCTTCTCAGGGATCCCCATCCCAAATCTGGAATAATCACGATGTGTTGCTCTCATTTTGGATTTTCAACATTATCTATTTAGATATGAAATGAAGACATCATCAGGGAGTAATCAATATGTGTCCATATGTCATATGGATGGTGGTTGTTTCATGAAAATGAGAACAGGGACACAATACGAGTCATTACATCATCGTTAAGAAACTTCCATTGTGTATTAGAAACATTTAACACTTTGGGATCCATGAAGAGTTTTGCTTATCCACAAGGAATGTTTCATTGTTTCTGTGTTAAGCAATGATGAATTGACATGTAGGCAGCAGGTGGTTAACATGTCTACCTAACCATCAGGTGGTTCAGGTTCAAATCCTGGCTCAGGCCCTCCTGTGAGGAGTCTGCATTTTCTTTCTGTTACTTGCATGGGTTTTTACACTTCTGAAGAATGGTGAAAAGTTTTATGTGAGACACTTTGTGCCTGTGACACAGTCCTGAAACCTCAACAGGGTTTGCTTGCCATGTAGATTTTTTTAGATTAAGTCTTTAGGCTCTCCTTGATTAACAAAGTACTGAAAAAAGGACAATTTGATTTATGATTATGTCCGATTACTTTTGCTCACTTAAAAAAGGTGGAGGTGGAGGAGGCATTTATATAATGTTTTGTACATCCTACATCGTTCACCTGATTTGGATGTAAATACCCTCAAATTCAAGCTCAGAGAATGAACTTAAAGCATGTGGCGATTTTTTTCATTTCAAATCCATTGTGGTGTTGTACAGAGCTGGAATGCTGAAAATTGTCTCGACATTTATGGCCTTGACTGTAGGCTGTATGTGACAACTAGAGAACAATATTGCTGAAAAATGCTGCTGATGTATTGACATTAGAAGGGAACATTATTTTTATATTAGCTAGGAAGACTTTATATTTTTATTGCCTCCAGCACTTTCTGTTTTAAGGGGCCTGTTCTATTTTGTCACTACAATGTTTAATTGCAAATTGTAAAATAAAGCATCCTTTCAAGTTAGCGCACACAGCCAAGCCAGAACATTCCTGTTGCGTGTGCGACTACGCATGGCCAAGATGGCCCAGTGGTGTAACGTGCCAGTCTCAAGGGATTCTGCTCCCCAAAGCAAGGCTACGGTTAACCGTCATTACCTTTTCAAAGGTTTAACATTTGACACATAAATACACCCCACCAGCCCCTTTAACAACCGTAAAATGAACTGCAATGTAAGTACGGAAGTAGCACACCTTGACTACTAGTCATTACAATATACTGTACTTGCTTCACAAAGTACTTAATTGTATAGTGAATGCTTAAAGACGCATAGTTATTCATCTCCTTGTCAGATTTTAGTCTGAGCCCGTGCTATTGCGCCTCTTTCAACATAACGACCTGTGAAGAAATCTTCCAGCAGTTCTCCGATGCTCTCTCATGGAATGTGAACAAAAACAGGAAGCATGAATGAAAACAATGACAAACTTAAATCCCATTTTCGAGATAGGTTGTCCTCACTTAGGGTGAGAGGCGAGGTACACTCTAGTCTGGTCACCAATCAATCACAGGACACATACAGACAAACAACCATTCACGCTCACATTCACATCTAAGGATAATTCAGAGCCTCTAATGAACCTAACCTAATATGCATGTTTTTGGGAATGCTGGAGAAAATTCACACAAATATGTGGAGACTGCACAAGAAGGATGAGCTCAGACTGAAACCCATACATTGCATATGAGCGTAGACATTTCCCTTAAATATGCTTCGGTATATTGATATTCAATCCCAAAAGGCAATTTTGTCATCATAGCCATTCTGTTTTCATGCAGATTTGAACCCTGTTTCTCCACCCTCCACCAATAAAAAAAAAAAATCCCTCTACATGCTGTCAGTCAGGTGAGGGCAACCACCAAGGCCAAAGTATCCCAATCTTGATAATCTGATTAGTTTGGTTCAAACTGCACATGCAAAAGGGATGCTGCTGGTTTCTTGCCATTTCCATGTTCCATTCGTCCACAAAAGTGTATGGAAAGTTGTTCTTTAAGCAACTTAAAAAACACGGAATAATCAAGCCAATACCTTTCTCCCTTTGCACCTGTGGGAGGTAATTACAGGCCTGGAGTAAAGGAACTAAATGGGATCAAATATCATCCAAATAAACCTACAGTCTATGTGGTGGCACATGTGCGTGTATCACATATTGTAGCTTTCATTGTGTGCATGTTTGATGTCCACAGAGAAACTCTGCCCCCTTAATGTGCTTCACCCTAAGTGACCCACAAACATTAATGCAACACTCACCGGTGAAAAACGAAACCAGTTAGGGAACAGAGTTCTCAAATGAGCCTGTCTGTCACTGATTCGGGACAAGGGGCTTTCTTTTTGGTGGATGCATAGGCACACATATTAACGGCACTAATTACTGTACTTCTTCTAAATTCTAAATTCTAAAGTTGCAGAACACTTAAAAATACCAGTACAGTGGTGCCTTGACTGCTATGTCAAATCAATATTCCCAATTGAAGTGAAGGGAAATTCCATTGGTCCGTTCCAGCTCCCCCAAAAAAACACCACCATTTTGTTGTTACCTATTTTTTACAAAACAACACTAGCACAGTATTGTAGAGAATAATAATAAAACATCATAATGTAGAATGTAAATAAATTACTCTTGTAAAACATATTACTGCATGTTGGGACAAGCGGGAAGTCTCAGCAACAAATTTCTGCTTATGCTGTGTGCATCTAAAGGGCCTAGTGAGTACACCTCAGAAACAGGGCCAGTTCTGTGACCCTCTAGACCAGGGATGGACAACTGGGAGCCCGCGGGCCAAATGTGGACACGCCCACATTCAGAGTGGCCACTAGATTAGTTATAGTGAAACTGAAAATGATACAAGACCAGGTTTTAAGTTGTAATAACAGTATTCACCACTAGATGGTAGACTTCAATCGGGTCTTCTCTATCAGATACGAGGCAGCATTGAGTGGATTCGGCACAAATCAGATTGCAGCGGGGCACATCCTGTCAAGAACTAAGAGGAAACAAATCTTGTCTCTAAGGTTAAATCAGAAGCAGATTATATGTTCACCAATTTAAAAGGCAAACCAATGTGGTGAGTTATCATTGAGGCACTATCAGATATGAAATATTTCAAAGTCTCTCGTAGCTGATCTCAAGTCAAAAGTACACAAACAACAGTGTAGTTTTGTTTGTTTTTGTTTTCTGCCTGGAGCCACAACCACACAGGAGGCTGCCCTCATGACATCTTGTGCAGATGCGCTTGAGCTTGTTAAAGCTGAGAAGCCGGAAATTGTGTAGAGGTGTGTTAATGAAATGGCCAGCGCTTCAGCTAATCTGGTTGAAGACTTAAAAGACATTTTTTTTTTTGCCTTGTCACTGACTCATGGAGTTTTTGACATTCACGATTGATCTGAATGAAACAGGTTATGCATGACTGCAAGGATATCTCCCTGGACTTACACAAAAGTACACATGTGATGGATGTTAGCCAGCTGCTGATTTTCACAAGAACAGTTGACAATTCGTTTGACGTGCATGAGGAGTTACTCAAATGTGTGTCTTCAAAAAACACGGACATATTCAATGCCATTAATAGTGTTGTAAACACGTAGGGCGGTCAAGCGGCTCTCATTACGGACGGTGCACTTTGCAGGGCTCCTTCAAGCTAAGTGAATCGCCACCCTATTATGCACTGCATCATGCGTCAAGCAGGTGGGGGAGTAGGCCGATTCATTTGGGGATTTTGAATGACACGCAGGACAAAAATTAGGTCATATAAACCCTTTCAAACACCCTGTAACCTGATAACATGATAAGCTGGCCACTGTAGTAACTGCTGTCCCTGAAAGGGTTGAAATGATATTGTTGTCTTTTACCTGGTTAGGACGTGCCTGGTGCTATGTGGCCCCGAGTAGCGCTGGTGAAAAATTGTGGCCCCCTCCATTGATGAAGTTGCCCATCGCTGCTCGAGATGTAAATTGTTGCCTACTGGCTTGTGAGTCTTTTTATTTTGTATTCTTTGTTTGACTGTTTGTTCCATTCCAAAAACTACTAAAAACAGCTGCACTGGCAACTGTGAGACATTCTTTTGTTTTCACTTCACATGAGCGGTTACATTTGAAACTCGCTCAAAAGTAAAATTTTGACTTGGAACACAAAGCAAAAATCTCACCCAACGATGGTCCAAATCTAAAAAAAAACTGCTAAATTGGGGCACTTGTAAGTCCCCCACTAAAACTGAAAGTATCATTACCGTGTAAATATATTTATGCACTTATAATGGTAATTATGGTGTGTGACATATCAGAGTGGTCCAGGTCTCTCTGATGGATTACTTTTCTGAAGAACAACAACCACGAATCCAATTAAAGCCAAGGAACTTGACTGTCGCACACTCAAAGTAGACAGGAAGTAACCTGAGCCAAACAGGAGGGACTCAAATTAGACAAGGCTTGCTTGGAGAATGACATTTGACATAAGGCGCTCTTGATTCATGCATCAGTGCGCTTCACTATCAGGACCTTCAATCGCATTGGTGCGATGGTTTGTCTTTCGCCCTCTGTATTTTTTGCAACAGTCATTTTTGCTGGGGATGATGAACAATCACTGCCTTTTCAGAGATCCCATCACATTTTCCTCTGGAAGGAGTATTGCCAGGAACACTTCTAATCATTTCCTCACTGATTACAGGTACATTTTAAACTTCATGATGATGATTTGTTTTCAATGAGTGTCCATACTCATCCTTTTACTTGAGCAAATTTTTTCTCTGTTCTCCCTGTGGCGTGAGAGAGTGTTTACGTTCTGGAGTTGTTCATTTTGGGAAAGTACTTCCTCTTCAGCCTCTGTGACCCTGCCCACCCTCCCCCTATGGGTGGGCTGTGACCCTGTTAGCCTGCAGCCACCGCAGGTTGCAAGCACTCACCCTAAAACGTTTGCAATCCACGGCATGGACTTCACTACACTTTGTGCACTTTGCCCTCCTCCAGAATTCAGTAAGAACCTGCGGGCCACAGGTCAGTGGACCAAACCGAGGCGGACGATAAAAATAGTGAGTGATTCACAGGTCATCTAAAAATACCAGCTTCTGTCCGTTCTCATTTAGAAACGACTTAATTTCCAGGGCAGCCTTATGGGAACGTCTGCCCGGATGTCGCCAGAAACAAGAGTGTGTTTGCGAAAAAGGAGGCTTAGTGATGCCGATGTCCCTTTCCTCGCATGTAACCTCATACTGCTGAGAAAATGTCAGAGTGCACAAGAAAAAAGAGACTGCGGCCATCAGATTCTCCAGGGCCTTAAGGGGCCCCATGCCCTGACAAATAGAGCAGTCTGTCCTTATCTCTGCCATGGAAGAATTCCACCGTGACTGCGGCAGCGGCAGCGTCTTAAGACATGTGCTTTTTCAATATTGCAGCTCACACCTAGTCTAAAATTAGTCGAATTTAAAATGTTTTTTTTTTTTTTTTTTTTGCTCTATGTGTGGCTCCGATTACAACAGCACTATATTTAACAGTGCAGAGGAACATGATATGATCAAAGATGACAGGTACTTTTGCGCGCAATGCTCCAAAATATACCACCCCGCGCTCCAGAGACTAAGCAAAGAATGACAAGGCTGCAATTGAAGCTATTTGTGGAATTTGAGCGCAGGCATTACAAGCATGGAAAAATAGATGCACTTTTTTTTATTGCTGTGTCAAAAGCGGCCACCTGTCATCACCGCTGCAGATGAGCTGAGTCTTGGCTAACCGGGGTTTCCCACCGCAACACCTGCATCCACGCAGGAACAAGCGGTGAAAAGGAGCTACAGTAAAAGAGGAAATTACATCCTGTCCTTGCCAAATACTTTCAACGTTTATTGAGCTGGGAAGACATAAACAGTTGTGTTCGTACGAGGCCTACTTCGGTCCAGCGATTGAGGTTGCACTGATTGCAGTCAGTCGCCGAGCTCGGCCCCAAGAAGATAAATCGGATTGAATTTGATTCGACTGCTGACGCGGCGCCTTCACATTGTATCTCGACAAAGGCATGATGTAGAGCTCCTAAAAACAGGAAACGCATAATCATCACGGTGTAACTCAATCTTGTCTGCGGGTTATCAACCTGCAGTTGATGATTGCGAATCATTTTCATCTGCTGGTTTCAATCTCTCCTCTGCACTCACCTGCTGCCCACACAAGTTGCTCAGGTAGTGCAGCTTCCAAGGGGCGGTGCATCCATATAAGCCATGAGCAGGTTTCCAAGCCAACACTAGAGGTTACCTGCAATGAAAATTTAAGCAAACCATGAAAAGGCAGAATGGCGTTTAGCACATATGCCTCACATTTCCAAGGTTGCGGGTTCAAATATGGGCTTCCAATGTGGAGTTTGCATGTGCGTGCAGTGGGTTTACGGTGCAATCACTCCCGCTTCCTCCAAGATTCCAAAAACTTGCAAGTTAGGTTCGTTGAGGACACCTTATGTAAGTATGAGTGAGCGTGAATGCTCGTCTGTCGATTTATGCACTGCATTTGGCAGGCGACCAGTTTAGGCTGTACCTTGCCTCTTGCCTAAATTCCACTGCGGTGGGCTTCAGCTCACCCGCGATCCTAGTGCGGATAAGTATTATATCATTTACGAAGAGCTGCATTTGTGAGTCATATCTTTCTGGGATTTTTTTTTTTTGCCAAGTTGGTTTATAAATTAAGTTACAATGACAAAACATTTTTGGTCAGTCATACACAGACACAAATGATCGGGGTGGAAGTGATGATCTGTGATTGTCTGGCAGGCCAACTTTACATCATTCGCAAGTGGAGTTCTGCTTGCAGTTTCTTATAGACATACTTTGCATTCTTTGATCTTCTGCAAGGCTTCCAGCGAGTCTTATTTCTGTTTCCACAATGTCAATGACTGTGCATGCCTCTCCTGCACTGAATTTAAAGGGAATAAGTAGAGCTGCTTTCATTGACCAGGAAATAAGTTCCCATAATGGCGCAAATGCAAGTACACCCTGAACTGGTTGCAAGCTGATTGCATGGCACATATTGGCAAATAATCCTTCCCACTAGAGTCTCTAATAAACCTAACACTCATGTTTGTGAGAAGCAGTCGGAGTACACAAGGAAAACCCATTCAAGCAAGTAAATGTGCCCTGAAAAACATTTGGTGTGTGCAGGTTTTCATCCCTTCTTGTCTAATCACTGTCCTCTTCATCCATGTTGCCTCCATCCCGACGTTTCATCTTTGAAGCGTCAGAACATTTGAGAGATGAGTGCTCTATCTCCTTTTGAGAAGTGTTGCGTGAGACTGTGTGTGTGTGTGTGTGTGTGTGTGTGTGTGTGTGTGTGTGTGTGTGTGTGTGTGTGTGTGTGTAGTTTATCAGAGATTTACTCTCTCTTCTTCTGTGTGTGTGTGTGTGTGTGTGTGTGTGTGTGTGTGTGTGTGTGTGTGTGTGAGCGTGTTTTTTATTTTATTATTTTTTGTACAAGACACAGATGCCCCCCATTGGATGCAGCACAACTTATCTGTCGTTCAGAACAGTGTAGACCACCAAGCTCTCATCTGCTCTGAGGAGTAAAGGCGGCGAGATATGATAAAAGAGATGAAGTTCTGCTACGGGACCTGGTGGTACTCTGTCTGGCACATCTCGATGCTTCTGATAGGACGTCGTGATAAGTAACATGAAAGTGTCCTGTCATCAGCTTTTTTCTTCTCTCTTATCTGTCCCACAACAACACAGCAGCATCAATAAAAAAAAAAAAAATGTTGGCACGTTACTCCTTTTTCAGAAGTGAAGCTTGGCCCTGTCGATGGCTTTTCTACTGTTTGGTGAGCATATTCTCAGCCTCCTCACCTCTGGACTGCTTACAGCCTGGCATGACTCCTCATCCATTTTATGGCGCTTGTCCTCATTAGCGTAGCGGGTGAGCTGGAGTGTTTCCCAACTGACTGTGGGTGACAGGCGGGGTGTACCTTGGACTGCAACCAGTCACAAGGTACATGGAGATGATCATGTATTTTTGTCTTTTCAGTGTGGCCCTGATGCACCTTCCTCAAAAATAACTCAACAAAGACTCTGAGACATGTTTCTTTATGTTGTATGATCCAGGAATACACAAACTGAATCAGTAACCTGTCTTCAAGTAAAATAGCATTTCATGGCAAAATCAGCTTACAACAAAGAAAACCTGTCTATTTGGACAGTGTATTTGAACCTGATGCTGTCTGCTGGCGAGTGTACAGTCTGTAGAGGCACAGCTCTCACTTGAAGTTGGAAACACATGATTTTCTCTGAAAGGTGATCGAAGCTGACATCTTGGTCAAAGAATCATCATATTTATCACCATATATTAGCATTTTCAAAGCTACCAAATGCTGTCAAGATTCTATATTTTGCAAGAATGGGATGCAATAATGTGGTGTCGCTCACCTGGAAACATCCATTTTCTCTTGCCATTTATCTTGTTCAGTATCAGGCCAAAGTCAGACTACATCCTGGACTGGTCACCGGTCAACCGCAGGGCACAGAGAGACAGACAACCATTAACACTTATGTAGACACCATCAACGACTGGGAGTTGATCCTACACTGGCTGTGCGTAAATCATGGGAGTGAACAACTACATCATCATTGACGGACTTATGTAAAAATATACAAAATTTTGCACCCCAGCTAAAGAACATCTGCATTATTTTGAGGGCAAGTGTGCAAAGCAAGTTGTTGAAAACTCTATTGGTGAAATAAGCTCAACAAGAAAATGCATTTATCATGCATATCATGAATCGTGAGAAAATCAAGTCGAATCAACCCATGACTTAGAATAGATTGCAACATTTGAGACGTCACAGGACTGTAGTTGCTTTTTTAAGTGAAATAAATACAATGAGGCAGGAAGCAGCCACCACTCCCTGTCTTCGGGAACTTGGCACTTCTGTTTTCTTTTGGCTGAACCTTCTGTCTCCAAAACTCCACTGAGATTGGAAAAAGAGGAGAATGGACAACACTCAAAAAGACAAAGACACGATTAAAGAAAGGACCCTTGGTCGCAGTGTGTGTGCGTGTGTGTGTGTGTGTGTGTGTGTGTGTGTGTGTGTGTGTGTGTGTGTGTGTGTGTGTGTGCGTGCGCGCGTGTGTGTGTGTATGTGTGTGTCTGTGTGTGTGTGTGTGTGTGTGTGTGTGTGTGTGTGTAACCCTCTCCTCCCTCTTCTACCACGGATCTTGACCAATCACGTGCGGCTTTAACCGAAAGGGGGAAAAAACAGGAGGAAAAAAAAAGATAAATACAATGAGGCAGGAAGCAGCCACCACTCCCTGTCTTCGGGAACTTGGCACTTCTGTTTTCTTTTGGCTGAACCTTCTGTCTCCAAAACTCCACTGAGATTGGAAAAAGAGGAGAATGGACAACACTCAAAAAGACAAAGACACGATTAAAGAAAGGACCCTTGGTCGCAGTGTGTGTGCGTGTGTGTGTGTGTGTGTGTGTGTGTGTGTGTGTGTGTGTGTGTGTGTGTGTGTGTGTGCGTGCGCGCGTGTGTGTGTGTGTGTGTGTGTGTGTGTGCGCGCGCGTGTGTCACTACTTGCACATATTTCTAATGACGACTTTTTGCAGGATGACAGGGTGCTTGTTGACACAGCGCATGCTGAATGGATGTGTAACGTCTGCCGCTGTGCAGACATTTAAACGCGTCCCTATCAATGTTGTTATGATTACAAGCCACATCTCTCCGGGTCAGACCAAAGGAATGAGGTGGTCCTTATGAAAATAAACACGATCTGCGCCATGTATAACACCCTATTGTAAAGCATCAACCAATGACAACATAAATCCTCACCTATCCACCTTCAGGGCCTGGGATTGGAACGACTATTGTGATTGGTCACCGCAGTCGAGGCTTGTTGTGGAAACGCCGTGCGATTTGCCTCCCAGAAAACTATCTTTGTTTGGTTCTGACAGGGGGAATGTGTGGCTAAGCATCCATGTGGCATTTGGAGCAGCTCAAATGAGTCCCCTGCATTCGCACACACAAGCGCTTTGATCTTGCCGAGCAGGTGGGCGTCAGCTGTCGAAAAGAATGGGGGGATTCTTCCTTTTTAAAGGAAGCTTCCACGAATTTGTCATATGGTCCACGACAATCTGAGCACCATACCTGTTGCCAACATCAAGGTACTTTTATTCCCCTTCAGCAATTTAACGGCGCATTCTGGTTTCATAACACAGAGAGGCCGACCTGCCCCGTTGGCAGCAGGTCTCTGATCATCTCACTGATAAATTTGGCTCCAATAAAAACATACCAGGGCTAGCGCAACACCCGAGCTAAACAGACATTGCTGAGAAATACCAAACCCTAATATAAAACATTCAACGCGTTAAACTTGAATAAAGGCAGAATACTTGCAGATAGGGTTTGGTTTAAGTAGGGAGATAATTTCACCGGGAGTATGACCCTTGCACACATTGTCATTGTAAAAAAAAAAAAAAAAAAAACCTGAGAATGAAAAACTCAACATGAAACATCATTGAAGCATAAAGCGGCATCCTCAATCACAAGCAAGAATGGTTATAAGTTGTAACCAGAGTAACTGGAGTGAACCTCGAACCTGTTTTTTGGAAAGCTTTTTTTTTTTAAATACTCTGTGTAGTTTGACTCTGTAACAGATTATTTCTATTTTTATCCTTTCCAACGTTAAAATAATAATAATTATAATTCTCAAGTCAACCCATCCATAGCATTGAATATCACCGCATATATCAACCTCAAGTTGCGTTGTTTAACCCTGTAACTGTAATTTCTACATCTCAACAGCCCAGCCTTCAACACATTCAACATGTCATTAAAAAGATAAACTAACTCAAAGAAAACTATGCTTTTATCTGCCCTAAAACATTCAATACTGCTTTCTGTCAGGGTCTGTCCAAGCTTATGAAAGTGAATTGTACCTAATGAAGCAGACAACATGGAGATCCTCCTGATCATGACATGGGAAATGAATTTGGGAGGTTCCGTTGAAACTCAAGACAACCTGACAATGATATTTCCTGTGACCATTGAGTCTGTTCTTTGCCAGATCTGTGCCGTGATTAGCTGCTGGGAAGTGAGCGGATGGATACTTTTTAGAGTGAGGAGGAGGACAAGCTTGCAGAGAGAGAGAGAGAGAGAGAGAGAGAGAGAGAGAGAGAGAGAGAGAGAGAGAGAGAGAGAGAGAGAGAGAGAGAGAGAGAGAGAGAGAGAGAGAGAGAGATGGTATTTTGCATATGTTAGCATTCAGCCAGCATACTTATGTTCGACGAAATGATATGAAATGTTTGAACAAGAGAGAGAGAGAGAGAGAGAGAGAGAGAGAGCGAAAGAGAGAGAGAGACAGAGACACAGAGACAGAGACACAGAGACAGAGACACAGAGACACAGAGAGACAGAAAGAGACCAGAATAAGTCATTTCAAAATTCATTCCACCATTAATGTGACCAATATCCTCCCACAACCATGATTCATTTTAGGTACTGTATGGTTTTCTATTGGTGAAGAGCAGTGTTTTTTTGTCAAACATAGCTTTCAAGCGCGCCTTGAAAGTGAATTTTTAAACATGGTCTGATATCGTCCTCCATCGTGAATTAAGCTGAAACAGTCACAAGCGATAAAAAAACCAAAAACCCCTCAATCATCACAAGGCCTGCGGGATGGCTTTCTGGAGGTAAATTTACACTCAGATTGGCTAAAAGAAGAACCGGCAATTCCAATGGTGTGAGTGTTGCCAACAGCTGCACTTGAGGTTCTGAAGGCAAAATAATATGTGTGTGGCAACACATTGAAGCTGAAATCTGAAATAAATAAATAAATAAAATATAACAAACCCACAAACAACTGGAAACCGCTCAGCCAAGACACATGCTATGAAATGAAGACAAAAGACTGTTGGAATGAAATTATTTCCACTTCACTTAGGCTGTAAATATATGTCTGTGCTTATCATACTGTTTGGGCCTGCAGGGGAAACTTTGAAGGACCTGATGGCATGCCACTGTATTAGGAAGGAAATTAGGTAAATTAAGTCTCTACTGAAGGTCCAGGTCCAAAACTCACCGCCCACCACCGTATCATAACAATAACATGCATGGCAGCAGGGTTGAGTAGTGGTTTACGACACCTGCCTGACGGTCTAGCGGTCCTAAACTTGGCATGTTCTCCCTGACTGGGTCCAGCTCACCCTTGCCACGAATGAGGACATGCAGGGAAAATAGATGGATAATAATTCTATTATTAAACAATATACCGTATGCACGCTCCTTTTGCAGACTGTGTCATTGAATTTCGAGTATGACAAGTATGGTTCTGCTCTACATAAGCACATTTGGACAGAATAGGTGAGACAATTTAGACGGATATGTCTTTTTTCTAAATATCGAAATTAAAATTAGGAATCAATGAAGCGAGCAGTATTAACTTGGATCTCCCACTTGCATTGGTTCATGATTGACTGATGGCGCTTTGTGTGATTTAACAAACGTTCTCTGGCTGTGACATGAGGCCATCAGTCTTCCATATTGTGATTTCAAGGTGGCGTCTGAGTATTGGCTACTTTTATCCATCCAGCTTGTTGCTTCTGCACTGATGATGAGGTGATGTGTCTTTCCTGGCCAGGGGATTTCCTTCTTTCAGAAGTACTCAAAGTTATTAGTGTGGAGGAGGATCTGCTGCCAGTTCTAAGTTCTAAATAATATTCACTGTTCTCCTAAACGATCCAAAAAGTACATTCTCAAGAATAACTGCTTTTACGATATAATAAAATCACTTCAGATGAGATCTCACTTTACATTTGTTCACCTGAAAAAAAAAAAAACAATCTCCCAATGTTTCATTGTACCCACATCCACTACAACGCTTGCAAATTATGTAATAAGAGATTGAATATCGCATTTTGAGTGATTACGAACCTCTTGACTCACATGGACTTGAGTGAAGTGTTTTTCCTCAGGCTCTCTTTGGCTCTATAAAGCCCACACGGATGGATCACTTACGACTTGCTGAGACTTGTCCAGGTATAGTCACATGATTTAAACTGTAAATCGTAGTGGGCCGCAATTTGACAGCGCCAGATTAATGTACTTCATGACAAAGCCCTGTTTCAACTTTATGAGAAACATGGAAAATGACCTTGAAAGCAAAACGATTTTCATCTGTTAGTGTAAGGATTCAGTAACAAATTGAGGGACTGAGACACTTTAAAACGAGACTTTTGAAAAGAACAGTGATGGGAAGTGAAAGCGCCCACCTACACATATTTTGATATACTGCTGCAACCAGGAGTTTGAACGTGTGTGAAAACAAAGATGAATCTGACACTTGAGTATGAAAGGGCGGTTGTTTGTACATCGCTCCTTATCTGCCTATATCATGCATAGAAATATGCTTCAGAACAGTCTTTGATTCAAGATTCAAGAGCGCTTTATTGTCCCCACGGGGCAATTTGTGGTGCAGCCAGCAAGCCAGAGCCAGACAAACAATACAGAACTACAATCAACAATGACAGTAAATAGCTCAAATACATGACAATAATAGCTCAAATGAAATCATAAAAACAAACTAAAACGACAAAGACCACAGTGAGTGCAGTGTGCCTTAACTCTTTCACGCACCAATAACGATAACCTGTAACCTGATAACATGATAGGCTGTCCACTGTAGTCACCGCTGTCCCTGAAAGGGTGAAAATGCTAAAAGGGCTAAAAAGGAGGGTAAAAAGACTGAACAATGGTTCAAAATGCACACAGTCAATTAGGGCTGTGTAAAAGGCCAGTGGCCACAGCAACCCGGGACTTTTTTCTTTTTTTAACCTTTTTTTATACCTGCGCCCAGAATGAAGCAATTTGAATTCAGATGCCAGGGGATGCGTGGGATCTGATAAAACCTGCCTTGTTTTCATTGAGAGACCTGTTCTGATAGGAAAGCGTATGAACAAATTCACTAAAATAGGAGTAAAACATCTTCATAATATCATTTGTTGATGATCCATCATTCCAGCAGATTTTTCTTTTTTTTTTTTTGTGCATATAACCAACTCTGACCGTGTTTTCTCTGTCTATCTCACATCATTTCCATGAGTGCACTTTTGAGTAATGTGGTTTATAAAACAACAAGAGTGTAAAGTTCACATGCAGTATACGCATTTGAGTGCAGTTAAGAAATTCATCCAGCAAGTAAGCTGACGCTGAGAAACAACCGAGCAACAGAGACATTATCTAGTCCATGTTGAGTCATCCGGCTCATTTGTATTCTTGACATCGTGGGAACTCCTGAATGGAAAAAAATGTCATGTCCAACTTGCCTCGCTATTTCCTAACGATTTCAACAATTAAATCTAAAAAATGATTGGAACCTTGATTAGAAATGAACGACCTTCAAAAATATCAGCAAGAGCCACAAGAAAAACGATCATTCAGGTAAGAGCCAACCCAAACATCACACCAAAGGGATTTTCCGACCTCTCTTGCTGTGCCTGGGACACGTGCACGCTTCACCAATAAGAAGAAAACTCAGTCGACTAGGATTTCATGAAAGCATTGCTTGGAAGAAGACACTGCTTACAAAAAAGAACAAAGTACCTGCACAAACCTGGAGCATTTTAGAAGTCCATTTTGTGAACAGATGAGTCCAAAATTCCGGTGAATTGCAGCCTACCCTTGAAGTGGTTGCCTTTTAATTCATATCGACAAACAACCACTCACACTCACTTTCAAACCTGTGGACAATTTCGAGGATGGGTTGTTTCAGTTCAATTATTTTCCTACAGGAAAGAAAAAAAAAAAAAGAAAATCTGAACACATCGCAGGACAACCATTGTGAAAGGATTGCATTGGACCTCAGACATTCTGCTGCAGAAGACACTTACCTGGGATGAAAGGTCATTGAGGTCACTGTTTTTGCAAGCCCTCTGCTGGTTGACATTTCTGCTGCATTTAATCAAAACTACTGCACCCGGTTCCCTGTGACCAGGCAATAAATCAAACGTTGGGAGAGTTTTATAGCATGTCTTGTTTATTGCCTCAAATCATCAGCTGCTGTTTTGACCAAGAGGCGGAGGGGGGGTGACAACACTGTTTGCCAATATGGCCACAAGCAGGAGTAATTGGTAGTATTCACAGTTTGGGATGGCGGCCAAATTTGAGCAGTTCATCTGCCACCGTGAGCCGCGCTGCATGTGCATGTACGCCGGGCTCAAGTGCGACGGCCAATAGATGTGCAGGATTTCACGCTAAATTCTTCTCATATATCCTTTCTCTCTGCCCTGTCTTTAAGGCGCTACTTCTAAGCCTTCTTTTCTCTCAACCCCCCCACCCCACCCCCTGTTTTGTTATTTTACCTGGAGGTGCAGGTGTGAAAGGGTGAGGCTGTGGAAAAACATAAGAGCTTGTCATGAAGGAATCCACTGACCGACCTCTGCGTCTTGGCACACAATGACAAATGGCTTCACAATTTTCCACCTGAATGAGGGGCAACAAAGCACATTTCCACTAGCACTGTTCGGTCCAGCCAGTGAGAGTACAGTCCTCCTCTGTCGTCCTGTCGAACCAGCAGCACACAAAGCTGACAAAAACACACTCGTGCCTATCCACAAGAAGTGTTTCACATCACACGCTCATGAGCTCATCTCCGATGCAGGGCTGAATGAGGATGGATTTGACTGATAATTTGCAGACAAAAAAATTAAAACAACATAGATTTAAAGTGTCACGGGTGTTAAAGTGTGTGTGCCTCTTGTCTCCTTACTGGTAGCAAGGGCTCTCCCGCCAAGTGCCCTGTTTAGTTTGGCAGTCTTGAGAGAACACCACGTGCATGTTTTATCTTTTAATTTATGGTTTTACCAATAACTCCTTTCAAGTTTGTGTTTATCCTTCAGGATCCACAGCACCGCGGCGAAACCAGACAGACAGCTGGTGGATGTGCAAGAAACCGTAGACGCTTTAATGGACTTTGCAACTGCATTGCATCATGCGCAAAAGCCATTCAACACGAACCACACACACAATCTGTCAAAAGGCTTTTGAGTGGGAATTCCTAAAACGGGATTATTTGCTCCTGACCAACTGCAGCACGTGATTGCCTTCGTTTACCACAATCTCTAGATTGTGACCGTCGGGCGTCCGCAAGGTTGCGGACAGAATCGGACTGAATCGGACCCCACAAACGTAGACTCTGGAAAGTTGATCTAACTAAAATATTTCTTTACAAAAATAAATGCAAGGCCGACAAAGTACAAATAATGACGCTGGACAACAAGCCAGGATGAATGCGAAGAAAACAAAAAGCGTTCGCAGAAGACAAGCAAAAACACAAATGAAAATAGCTTGTGACAAAAGTACAAGAAAGACCAAACCGCGTGGAGAACAAACCCGGGATACACTTTAACACACCAAAAACGACTTACTTGAATAACGGAGCAAACATAAATCAAGGCAAAAGTCAAAAACGGAACGAGAGTAACAGGAGAACGTCTAGACAAAATGCACATGAAGAAAGACTTGAGCAAGGCAAAATTATTCGACAGGTTGACCGTGGGTCCATGAGGTCCTAAAATAGTCCCAACAATTGCGACGCCAGGCAGGTTCGCAGCAGAAAAACCGGGAACGCCTCTGCCACCTATTGGACACTAACAGAACGCAATCATGACAGTGACCTCAAAGACAATGGGAATAAACAAAAAAACAAACAAACAACTAAAGAAATAATCAAATGAATGAATACATAGATTCATTTATCGCTTTTCATACATAACAAAAAGGAACATAAATAAATAGATTCCATCCAGGTCATTTCTTTCTCACAGCAATGAAGTTGCGTACAACGGCACTGCTCTGCTTTAGTTGTTTCATCTCTCATCACAGAAGTAAATTAAAAAAACTATACCTGTATATATATATATATATATATATAAAAAAAATCCTCGTCTCAGGGTTTTCTCCGGGTACTCCGGTTTCCTCCCACATTCCAAAAACATGCAATGCAACGATCAGCTCATCAGCAAGCTCTGTCGAGGCCTGAACAATTGAATCAGGTGTGTTGGAGTAGGGAGGGACCTAAAACAGGCAGGATATGGCTCTCGAGGAACTGGAGTTCCCTACCCCTGCTCTAAAGTCTCCCGAGGTTTGAGTGTGAGCACGGATGGTTGTTTGTCTCTATGTGCCTTGCGATTGGCTGGCAACCGGTTCAGGGTGTCCACCGCCTACTGCCCGAAGATGGCTGGGATAGGCTCCAGCACCCCCACGAGCCTTGTGAGGATAAAGCGTATCAGAAAATGGATGGATGGATATACTAAAGAGAGAGTTGCACAATTGTCTCACACTTGTGTGGCCAGGGCGAGCCACTCAAAAAACAGGGTGCGCAAAGTGTGGTGTGGATCTTGCACAGGCGATATTTATCAAGTCACATGAGAACTGTTTTATATTGTGAAATAAAATGCATGATATGTCTTCTTTAATCAATTACCGTCTCATGATGTCTCATGTGCGTAATCATAGTTAAAACAGCATTCAACGACATATACACAAAAGCCCATTCGAACAACTTGCACAATCTCATGAGAACTCAGATATCGTGATGCTCGGTTGAGTGATGCGCCCAGAGAGGTATTCGTTTAGCGACAGAGATGTGCAACTGAGTTAGCATTAGACTAAGATGCAGTTTTAATAGTACTCACTGACCAAAGTGACCACATTAAGAAACAGCTCACAGCACGATGCCGTGCATTTCTATACCACTCCAGACTAGATAGATAGATACATAGATAGACAGATAGATAGATAGATAGACAGATAGACAGACAGACAGACAGACAGATAGATAGATAGATAGATAGATAGATAGATAGATAGATAGATAGATAGATAGATAGATAGATAGATAGATAGATAGATAGATAGATAGATAGATAGATAGATAGATAGATAGATAGATAGATAGATAGATAGATAGATAGATAGATAGATAGATAGATAGATAGATAGATAGATAGATAGATAGATAGATAGATAGATCGAAAACAGTGGACTGTATGGCATCCGTCCTGTTAAAAATGTCTGAAAGTCATCTGAATCATCTTCCCAGGCACCTCAGATGCACATGATATTTGTCAGAGGAATCCATCCATCTTTTGGAGAATGCCGCTGCTGGTAATTCCTGCTAACCAGTGTTTTCACTACTGATTGAATTGCTTCCAAAGCAGAGAGGAATGTTTCATGTGGAAGCTATGGAAATGAACCAATTGACCTTTTGCCTGACCCCAAAGATCTCTACGCCCTGTGGGAGAACAAACTGTCAAGCGGCACCAGAGTCGGGAAATCAAAGGGGGAGCGCTACGCTGTTATTAGCGCAATGGCACTGTGAGACATGCCGACACTCCGCTCCTGCATGGCTTGAGATCACAGAAGATAACAGCCAATTCTAATTAGGTGAGGTGTAGTTTATCATCAATAATAGTATGAAGGTAGGCAGTAATAATACAATACAAGCTGATGAATGCGTATTGAGCATGTGAGTATGTGTGTCCTGGCGGGGCAGTCCGGCTGGGTGATTATGTCCTATAGGGATAACCTGTCACAGTGCTGAGAGCTTAATTGATGCCTCATGCTTTTCGGTGGGCAATTATGGCGCCCAAATGTCAAGCCCTAATTTGTGACTGTGTAATGTGGACACACACACACACACACACACACACACACACACACACACACACACACACACACACACACACACACACACACACACACACAAGCCAGCGGAAGGGGTGACACGACTTCTCCACAGGGATTCGCTCACAGGTTTGTTCAGCAGATGTGCTAGCTTAGAACATAGCAGCTCAAATACTGTCAGAGTTTACGTCATGAATCAGTCACAACAATGCAACACGTTTTATTAAAACTTTTTTTTTTGTTAGATGAAATCATTTAATGTACAATAAAATCCAAACCTTTGTTCTAAATATGAAGATACAGTACATCTTCTGTTTGAATCGGTTGCTTATTTATGGCCTCGTACTTACACAAAGATATTGAATTTGTTCTCAAAATGAGCACGCTAAAAATACAAATCAAAGATTAGCTGTTGATAGTTTTCTTTAAAATGCAGAACAATCAAGAAAAAAAAGATTTTAAAACATTATTATTATTATTATTATTATTTTTAGGGGACAAAAATATTTTTGGTCACTTATGTGATGTTTATTACTGTCCCTTCAAGACATCAGGTCAGGTTAGTTTCAACATCCCCAAAGACCATTTGATAATGTTTGTGAACAAAATGTGCCAGGCTTTTAATTATGGACTAACCCTGCCCTAAACTCAATCTATGACAAGTGTTTAGGGTTGCGCCACCAGATATTCCCCAAAGGTTTTTTTTTTTTGGACCCATTTCCTTAAAAAGCACCACACTGATCCAGCAGAATTTGTGCATGAAAAGGATGCATCGAATGCATGTTGCAAACAGTTGGACAAAAAAAACGCCTGCTGTCGTCTGGTAACCACTTCTAAGGGGGCAGACTGGCAAGCAAAGCTCCAACATAAGGTTTGCGGTGGGCATTTTCTCACAGGTATCTATAAAATGTTTGGTTGGCTTGACTTACAGTACGTTAGCCACTCCTAATGTCCAGCCTGCTGAGAGACCACAATGTCAGGATTTTTATGATTGACTCAACTTACTGATTGAAATGTAAAATCAGGTAAAAATGTTGTGTTTCATTGTCACAAGGATCTAGTTTTGAATGTCTGCTTGGCCCTTTTTTTGTAGACAGTTTGAATGTTTTCCCTGTAAATATGTCAGCTTTCTCCAGGTAGTCTGGCTTCCGCCCACAATCCAACAACATACATGTTTGGTTAATTGACTCTCAATTATCCATAGGTATGAAATATTATGATTGACTGGAGACAAATTCGGGTTGTATGGTCATTTCATGGCAATATTTTTCCCCCCATGGTTATTTTGTCACATGTGAGGACTCAGGACCTTTATTCATTGGAACCTAAGGTACTTTTGCAGTATGAATATTTGTCAATAATTTTCTTGTATCTAACAATGGCTGCTTTCTACTCATGTCTCCATGGAGATGGAGATAGAAATGCGAACAGAGGAGCATACTTTCCACTGGAGCAAGCCGGCAACTTGAAATGTGTCAGTAAATCAGGTATGCTGCTCTAATTGCTCCTCGCAGATGTCAGACCACAAAGTCCTGTCCTGTCAACGACTACACCAAAAGAGTAGAACTCAAACTCGGTGAAATGCGGCCGCAAATGCACGATGGATGTTTGTTGGGGAAAGGATGAATGGATCGCACAGTGCTTGACACCTCTGGCTGCTGATGTCAAATGGATAAAGCTACACTTAAACTGTTGGTGTAATCCATATAAACACACACATGCAACTCCATGTGACATTTACCTGCAAAATGAGCACACTTCAAAGAGCCCTAAATCAATAGTCACAGGATTCAATTGGCATAAAACAAACTCTCAGAAGGGGCTCCAGGTGAGCTTCTCGGTACCTCCCTGTCCTCCTAAACACTGCAATTTAAATATAGAAGTGATGCTCCTGGATCACTGGGGCCAGACAACAAAGCAGGCTATATTATTTCCTCCCTCCTCCCGCTAAGTCTCGGCCTCAACAACGGGTCTGAGATCAGACTCTTTGAGGGAACACCTGTCAGGGTGGACGATCGCTGATTTCCACACCTGCCTGTGTACTCACTTTGCACACACACACGCACAGACACACACACGCACACACACGTACACGCCAAAGCACGCATGTGCACAAACTTGATTGGGTTTCAAGAGCCCTTCAAGGCCACCGCTGAGGAGGTGATGAAAGTCAGGGAGCGTCCATGAGGCTTGGGAGAGAGGCTTTAAGTGTTTTGAACAAGTAGTTACACACCACCTGGAGGAGCTGAAGCACAAGGGCCAGGTAGATTCCAAAACATTCACTGGCAATATCCATCCTTCATGTGTAACTTAGATGTGATGCGTAGCGAGGGGGAGGTAAACCTCTCATTAAAGAACTCTATTATGCAAAGGTAATAGCCTCACATTTATTGCATAGTTAACTCAAGGACAAAGTGTAAACAAACATGCAAAGAAATATATATATCAATGAGCCTCCATTTATAGCTCCAGCTGTCTCTTACTGATAACAGGTTTACAGGATAATAAATGGATGTGTGATGTCAATATAATTCTTGGGTTTGTCTTGTTTTTTTTCTGGTATCAAACGGTTGCAAATAACTCATTAAAGCAACAAAGTAGCATAAAGCCTTTTGTAGGATACTGTGTTCTTTGGATCGCTTGAAGAGATGGGACTGGAAAGGAATGATGAACACACCCCTTCCATCACTTCTATTGTGTGAAGTGAAAGAAAGATGAGTAGTGACATTACCACATTAGAGTTGTGTCTCACGATAGGCATGCGTGTGTTTACACAGCGGAGAGGGGAGGTCCACACGCACGCAGGTGATAATTCCGGTTGCATGTTGCTGACATTAATCGATGACAGGGGTGTGTTGATGTTCAAGGTGTGCAAGTGGGAAAGTCCCAGAGTATCACGCAGTGGAAGTACAGAGAGAGAGCCAGAGAGAGAGAGAGAGAGAGAGAGAGAGAGAGAGAGAGAGAGAGAGAGAGAGAGACAGAGAGATACAGAGAGAGAGAGAGAGAGAGAACTGTCAGGAGGCTTTGCTCCCCCCCTCGCTCGCCATCACGCACATACATCACAGGCTGAGCTTTCAAGCTTCAGTAAGGATCTGCTCTCGACCGAGGAGGAAACAGCACGGTTATGATATGAGAATGTGGAGTCCTAAAAATATATCACTCAGACGTTCATCTTTTGTTTTTTTTCTTACTACCGACGAGTTCATACACGAACCTCCTACAACACTATTACCATTTTGGTTACTTCTTTTATCGACATGAGTGAAAATATGAGAAACCGCCTCTCAGTATGACACAGTGCGATTCTTCACGAGTACAAACTCCAATCACTTAAATACGTACCTATTGCTCAATTAAGCATTCTTCAACAGTGTCGATAATAACCATAACGGTAATGATACATTTCATCAGAAGTGAGCAATATTATCTATATGGAAGCAGACTTTGTGATGCAGCTCTTATATTGGATCTCATGAGACTGTGCAAGTTTCTTTCCTTTATGATTGTTGCAACGAGGACACACGTTGCGAGAGATACAGTCTTCTTATTTTGTAAAATAAAAACAGTTTAACTTTCATTGTAAAAATAATCTGGCAGCAGAGGTCACCTAATCTTTAGCACTCTGACCTCCACTTTTATTCAGCCACTAACTTCTCAGACCTGCTGTCGAGGTCACCATTGTAATTGGCCTATTCAGCCTATGGTGGACTTTGAGGTTTTTATGTGTGTATCAACTCTATATGAGCTGCGCCCAAGAATGATGGAGCCCATGAAGAAACACAACATTGATCTTGTAAACAGGTTTATATGTTGAAACTGTGGATGATAAAGGCAACCAATCAAAGTGTTTCTTTTACAAATGGCTTTCGAAAGTAACCATGGGCGTCAGTTAGCTTCGATTCTCACGGTGAAACACATCATGATCACATTCGTATTTATTGTTTGACATCAAAAACCTGTAAGGGATCTTGCTGATGACACACACGGTTGGTCTGTAACTGTGCCACATTTTTAATTGTAACTTGTACTTGTGGTGAAATGCATTGAGAACATTAGGGGGACGATTAAAAATGTCACTAACATTGATCATATTCTTGGTGGCCTGACAGTATTGTGGAGCTTTTCAATGGATAGAAGACAGTAATTGTACAGTGTTTCAGTCTTTACATAATTCATACACTTTCTAGTGGTTTCTCTATGCTGCATGTATCTAAATGTAAAAAATATATTCTCAAATAAATAAATATATAACATAAATATATGTATCTAAAAGGAATAAATAAATCAGTACACTTTAGCTCTTCTTTAAAAAAAAGTCACTGTTTTCCTTCAAAGTCCTCCTGAACAGCGCAAAGCACACAAACAAACACATTCCCACACGCTCATCAGATGTCCCAGAGGACAAGGCCGTTCCGGCTTGGACTCCCATTCTATTGCAGGTACTTTGAGGTTCTTCCGTCCACACGGACAAACGGCCCCCTCATGTTGAGCGTGCAGACTGACAGAGTCAGACAGTCTCGCCTGTCTGTGGCTGCTGAGAGATGCCCGTGCATTCCTAGAAGGGGCCCGGGTGCCTTTATCCCCACCGGCTGTACCAATGTCCTCCAGCCTGCACAGCCTGCATCCGTCCCCACTCACTTGCTGCCTGTGTGGAAAGGGTGGCAGCAGCTTTTCCCGCTCTGAACCGGACCTTGGCAGGTTTCAGCTATGACCCAGGATGTCCCTGTATAGCTCTGGCACGCGATCAGGGTCAACGGGCCTGGGCAAGAAGTGTGTAAATTTTTGATGCCGCCTGGATTTAGTCCCATCCCTCGGTGTCCCGTCTTTATTTAAAGCCACAAAATAACGCGTCCCTTTGTCTCCGTGTTTGTAGAGGTTGGACGAGTATGTGTTGTACCAGTTCTCCTCAAACTGCTCTCGAAAGACACATTCAGCTGTCAGCTTCTCCTGACAACAAAAGGAAAACAACTTTTAAACATTTTTTTCCAAATACAAAACCTCAAAATGCGTGGAGTTTAACATTGTGCAGCTTCTCCACGCATACAGTATGCACTTCAACATCGTTACTTCCAATTGAATGGAAACATTTATTCAATTGAAGTTGTAGAATGTCAGTACTTTACAATGTACAATAATTTATTGTGCATGTATTTAGCTACTGATTCAGCGAGCTGTACATCAGTGAAAAAAAATAGCATGTTGAATTTTATTTTGTAAAGTGGCTGCACATAATAGAATCATCTGGATTTAGATTTTTTAAAAGTAGATGTAGAGTCTACTTTAGCATGTACTGTGATTCAGTTTGTTTTGTTTTGTGCAACCATTTGACAAAAAAAGTGAGTACATTCAACACAGCATATTTTTCAGCAGTGTACTTGAAAGTTAGTAAAAGCATTTATCTATCTATAAAAGCTTATAAAGGTACTTACAGAGCCATATAGCTCTCCTTTGTCATTCATTCCCAAATAGAGTCCACTGTCCACTCCTCGGATGCTTATTAGGCCAACAGCAAGGCTTATAAATTCCAAAATACCTGGAAATGTAACAGCACATGACAGTCAGTATAAGATATCAGTCATGTTTCAAACTACATGACAACTACCAAATGAGACCCGTTTTAATTACAGACTAGACAAGTATGACTGATGTATTTTTGGGGTTGGTTATCAAATTCACATTTTAACATTGCAGTACGCTTATCTCTTTTAGATCAGGATAAATATCAATGTACCGAAACGACTGTGGTCCTTTCTCGTCCCTTGCACGGTGCCATCCGGAAGTATTTCCAGATGGAAACCAGTCCTGCAATACAACTGCCTCCTCCTCAGGATCCCTTTGAGGTGCGTTAAATCCGCGGCCGAGCTGCGGGACAGTCCGTCCCCCGGTAAGAGTTGCTCCCCGAGCAGGGTCGGTGGACTGTCCACGATTGGGGTCAAGAGGAAATGGGACCCGACGTGCGCGATACCGTCGATGCCGTGCAGGACGCCACTAAGTTCCCCGAGAGAAGCAGTAGAAGCAGCAACAGAAGCAGCCATCGCGAAGTTCACAGAGGAGCACACTTGGCGTGGATCCTGACCGCCTCGATCACTTATTCCATGTTGTGCAAGGATTCTTCGCCACTGTCCACGTTCTGCAAATACACGCTTCTTCCTGTCTCTCTGTCTTGCTCGCTCTCTCGCTCGCTCGCTCGCTCTCTTTTACCACTCCTCACGCTGCGTACCTGCTGGATGCCTCTGTGGGTCCATGGGGTGGGGTGGGGTGGGTGGCGGAGGGGATTTAAGGATGCGTACAAACTGCAGTGCGGGCAGGTAGGTAAGCTCCTGGGAGGTTTGCGCTCAGTGGCAGGCAAGGTAAAGCAGGTGCAAAAGCAGAGACGTAGGAATGGGCGGGGCTGTCACACTTGAGACGAGCTCTGGCCGGACTGCAGCCCCCACCCCGTCACTTCTCCCCTGCTCGAGCGACCCATGAAGCCACGAACAAAGGTTGAGAATGAACCCTCTATTTTTGCCAATAATATTTATCAATGATCACCCGTTGGTGAATTTCCCCACGAGGGATTAAGAATAATTTAAAGAACAAGTACATAGACGACAACATCACAACACCGTAAGAGCAGACTGGAGTTAATTTACACCACATTCCAAGTGATAAAGTAGTAAATGTGACAAGGAATATAGGCCATGAGTCACCAAACGTTTTGAAACTGAGAACTACAGTACTTCTTGGATACTGATTAATGCAAAGGTCCACGAGTTTCATACTCACTTCTGAAATAACAAATTAGCTCAAGCTGCCTTTAAAGTGCAAGTCACCGCAAATATTTTCTTTACATTAAAATGTTGTGTACACCCATGGTAGTCGAAAAATTGTATTCTGATTGGTGTTGCATTTGTGGACTAGGAATTAAGAGGCAAAATCTACGCTGTTTTATCTATCTCAAGGGGCGGCCATTTTGCCAGTTGCTGTCGACTGAAAATGACATTACAGTTGCTCAGGGCTTTTTTTGTTTTTTTTGGAAAGCAGAGTTGATTTTCACTGACCACCCCCAAGCCTGATTAACTCCAGTCTGTTTGATTGAGAAAATCACTTCAATAGAACCTGTCATAACAAAATTAAGTTGGCCAAAAGATCTCTAAAAGGAGAATAAAATACCTCTATCCCACCAAACACATATCAATCTGGAAAGGAGTAAAAAGACATTCCTCAAGCTTTTCAACTCAAAGGTTCCATGGTGAGAGCCATTATCCACAAATGGAGAAAATATGGAACATTGGTGAACCTTCCCAGGAGTGGCCGGCCAACAACAATTACCCCAAGAGCACATCAACGACTCATCCAGGAGGTCACAAAGAAATCCAGGAGAACTCCAAAAGAACTGTGGGCCCTCTCAATTAAGGTCAGTTTTCATTACGCAACAATAAGGAAGAGACTGGACAAAAACGGCATCCATGTCAGAGTTTCAAGGCAAAACCCACTGTTGAGCGAAAAGAACAAAAGGATCATCTTGCTTTAAAAACAAAAAACAAAAAAAAAACCAAAACAAAACAAAACGTCAGAATAGTTCCCAAGACTTTTGGTACAATATTGTATGGACTGATGAGACAAATGTTTACCTTTTTAGAAGGTATGTGTCTTGTTACATCTGGTGTCAATGTAACAGTATTTCAGAAAAAAAAGAACATCAACCTCTCAATGGTTTAAAAAAAAAATAGAGTTTTGGAGTAGCGCAGTCAAAGACTGGACTTGAACTACAACTACAAATGTTTAAAACCAGTTTGTAATGCAACAACAATCACATAAATCACATAAATCTGTCAAGCAAATGCAGTAGTACCTTAATTTACAGGTATAATTTGTTCTGTGACCAAGCTGATAATGTAATTTATTTATTTAAAAATAATATTGTTTATTGAAATACAATGAAAGCAAAACCAACAGCTGTAGTGTTGTATGTGTGCCTTCAAGGGGTGTGGCTTCGAGAGTGATGTCAGGAAGTCCTAATGCAAGCTTCTGGATGTGTGTTTTGGCTTGCTGTAGCTGTTTGCTCATGTTTTATTTTCATACTTATGTGATTCCCATTCAACAGCTGAAAGTGCATAATCAACTGTCACTCCATAAAAGTAAGCAACATGTACTACTACGCCATATCAGTGCAAAAAATACTATAACCTATCCAAAAAATTTAATTATGTTCGTCTGTTCTTCTTCAGAACTACTACCAACAAAAAGAGCCTGAACAACTTGTGGAGTGTGCGTGTCACAATGCTCAGGCGGCACTTTCAACATATTGGCAACCAATCTCAAAACACACATCACTTTGATGGGTTGATATATGTAATTATGTTCCTGAAAAAAATAAATAAGGGGTGTGAAAATATGTGATCAAAGCGGCACATCAAAGGCAAGCCAAAATGTGGGTGTAGGGGTTATGCACCTAATGCTCCCCGGTTCCACCCCCTTTCCCCCCCCCCCCACCCCAAAAAAAAAAAAAAAAAAATACTACACTAGGCTCTGTTGATTGTGAACTGCTTTTGGGTGCCCTCTAGTGATTGCAGTGCCCAGACCTGGTGCTTTTTTTGCTCATGTCTTTGGCCAGACCTGGATGGCACTAAATTTCTTGAATTTCAATGAAAACAAGAAGTTATGGTGTTTGGTCCCAGAGGCCCTTGTCCATCCCATCCTGTGGACTTGGGCCCCTTGGCTTATCATAAGCCAACAGTCTCGAATTTGGGTCTTAAACTGGGCAGTGATTTTAAATTGGTGCCATTGTTAAACCCAGCTTCTTTCATTTTAGGCAGCTGGCTAAAGTAAAGCCTCTCCTTTCTCAAGAGCACTTTGAAACAGTAATTTGTGCCTTCATCACAGCTGTATTACTGTGATGCACTTTACTTTGGAGTCAGCCAATCCTTCATTAAGCAACTCCAGTTGGTCCAGAATGCTGCTGCTCACCTCTTGACTGGTACTCATAAGAGGGAGCCCATAACTCCTACTCTGGCATCCCTTCACTGGCTCCCTATACATTTTAGAGTTCTTTTTTAAGATCCGATTATTTGTTTTCAAATCTTTAAATGGCCTCACCTCACCTTACCTCTCTGAGCTCCTCCACCCCCACGCACCTGCCCGGTGCCTCAGGTCTGCGGTGCCAGACACGATTAGAGGTACCAAGAACTAAGCGGAGGCTCAGAGGGGATCGAACGTTTTCTGTTGCTGGGCCCTCTCTTTGGAACGATCTCCCACTGAATGTTCGGCAAGCCCCCTCGCTGCCCATTTTTAAAACTCATCTTAAAACTAATTTTTATTCTTTGCCATTTAATTCAGCATGCAACTACATTTTTTGTTTTACTGTTTTCGTGCGTTCTACTGTTTTTGTTGTTAATTTATTGTTTGTTGCTGTATGAATTATTTTTGCTGCATGTACAGCACTTTGTATACAGTGGTGGTTGTTTTAAAGTGCTCTATAAATACAGTTGAGTTGAGACTCTGATTTTCCAAGGGCATTAAATAAAAGTTACAGAATGACAGAGTGTGAATCTAAATATTTTCTAAAAAAAAACTACAAAAGTACTCAAGAGTCTGTTTTCATACATTTGCATCAGGCCAAAGCTCCATTCTAGCTCAGTTTAAGGTACAATCTTGATACACGAATTCAAGTTGGCTTTACAATGACATCATCAAAGGCATGTGAAGTTACAGTACTCTTAGTGTTGTCATTATCAGGCGCTGTCCATTGCCCTTTGGTGCTGAAACAGCACGGTGACCACATGACCTAAAAGATGTCCTACCTATATGCTTTTGAGGAATATAGAAAGGTTTACACCACACCATGTAAATAACGAGCCCCCATGTTGAGTTTCTCCATTTGGTGATGTGTCAATGCACCACATACATTGTTTGTACTGATACTTCCACAAGTAAAAATACTTTTATTGGCTTTATAGGCTCTTGTTTTTGCCCCTCATACTCAAGCAAGCAGCTGATCGCAGCATACACTCATCTGACATTGTACCAATCTATCTATCTATCTATCTATCTATCTATCTATCTATCTATCTAGCTAGCTAGCTAGCTAGCTAGCTATCTGTCTGTCTGTCTGTCTGTCTGTCTATGTTGGTGACATCATGGCTCAGTAGGGTGGTCGTCTCCCAACCCAGAGATTGGGGTCCAATCCTCAGCTACTGCGACCTTGTCGAAGGGTCCTTGAGCAAGATACTGAACCACCTGTTGCTCCAGATGCTGCGTCATCAGGAGGTAAAGGAGGAAACAGTCTAAAGCAAAAAGTGCTAAGTGACGGCCCATTTACCATTCTCTCTCTCTCTTTCGCGTAACGTCACATGGTCAGATGGGCTACACGATTCTGTGTGGTTCTTTGCCACACATCACAATTATAATAACATTGTTAAATTAAATTCAATAGGTTGTGGCTGTAGTATTGTTGCTAATTGCTGTATTATATCTGAAACTAGGTCACTGTTGGTGTTGTGGACACAATGCTGACTTTCGAGCAGCCAGTGTGGGATCAGTTCCACAGGAGTTCAGTGTAAGTGTGAATGGTTGCCTGTGTGATTAACTGGTGGTCAATTTGGGGCGCACAGTATTCAGCTGCGATAGGTTCCAGCTTCCCCACAACCCTATACAGGATAAGCAGGTGAAAACGAATTGCTGCTGGAGGTACTGGTAACTAATGCTTAGGCCGCAGGATCCTGGTACACAGGGCTGACGTTCGATAATTGGTGGGGTCAGTTAGTGAGGGGGGTTAATGGTTAAGCGGTGGAGAAAAACATTCTCTGTACCCATTACAAGTGGCACAGTGCCACCTGACTGAGAGATCTGCTCTGTCCTCACCAGTCCAGCCGCTCTGATCTGGCTGGGAATGGACTTTTGAAGAGACAGTATCTGGTGCACAAGGATGAAAAATAGGGCCAAAACAACATGCAACTAGTTCCTAAATTCAAACAAGGCTTATGTTTTGTGCAATCCGGTCTTTATAATCACAAAAAGTTATCGTATCAAATTTTAAAAATGCACTTGTAAACACACATACACATTCATGTATGTAATGCATGTTTGTCATTCATGAATGTGTATGTGTGTTTACAAGTTTGGACCTATGATCCACATTTTCAGCTGTGTACAAGTTGCAAAGGGATTAGCTCTTTAAGTGTATATTAGAAACAGCTCACCACTGTCCGAAGCTAAAAACATAATAATTGCAGACTTCATTGTTGAGGCATGGCAAATGTTTTTCATGGATTCCAGAAATGCACATCATTACAGTAAAAAAAAAAAAAGAAAAAAGGAACGACAAAAACAAGACAATTGAACAGCGTAATATGTAACGATTCATAATTAATTATGTTTGCTTGAAAGCAGGATGGTGGCCTGTATACGTTAAGCACATCCATCGGCCTGTTTTGAGGTTGCCGTCCAAATCCAGACTCTGGCCGTCTTTGAAGGGTTTGTGTGTTTTCCCCTCTGCTTTTCTCCAAGTGCTCTGGCTTCCTCCACATTCCATAAGCATGCAGGTTAGCTTCATTGAAGTCTCGCAACTGTCCGTGGGTGTGAATGTGAGTGCGAATGTTTTTTTGTCGATATGTGCTTTGCGATTGCATTTTTGGAATGTGTGAGGACAGTTGAGATTTTAACAAAAACCTTGAGAACTGTGTGGCAGACACGCGAATCACAGCACCATCGTGCTTTTGCCTCCACTAAGGTGATATACAGTGTGATAGCCACATACTGTGTTTTATAACCTGTTGACATGTTTATACAAACACTGCATGGGCTGATTTTCATCTAACTTGTTGGTGATGGATGTTTCCAATGTTTCTGGTAACTGCTGTAGGTGTATTCCAATTCCAACTTCCTGATGTCAGTATGGCTGTAAAGATGTTCCTATCTTTGCTATTCTGTTGATAAACTGACCACGTGCTCAATAGCGATTTGCCTAATCACACCTCAGTCCAGTTATCAGATTAATAACTCCAATTTTTCCTTCATACCGCAAAGACTTACGGTCCTGATGTCACCTACCAACCCTTTAAAAATCTTGGAAGTTTGAATTCCCCTGGCTCTTATTTGAAAGGTCAGGCCTCACACGTTGAAGGAAGAGCGCAGAACGTTCTGTTTCATATTATCAATCCGACCTCAGTCAGAGTTTGATATGCCGGTGTTACTCAATTTAAGGGTTGGGTATACTGTAAAGGTATTTCTCAGTTTGGCACATCTCCTTTGACTGACAGACGGAGCATTGAGCCAATCTCATTTGCAAGTTTTATTCTTTATTACCATCCTTTTCTAAACAGTTTCATTTGTCTCATCACAGATAACTTTGTCAAACTGTCCAAGTGTAGTCGCTCCTACAGAACAACATGTTGAAAAGCAAATGGGATGCGTCATCAGACAATACGTGCAGGCTTGATGTGCTTCAGTCATAACACCTGCGTAAAGATAGACATCTTTACCAGCAACCCCACTTTTATGGCTCATTTATGTGGCAACAAACTTGAGATCCACAGTGATCAAGCCATGCAACAGGCTTGTCATAAATGGAATGGTGAGGTATTTTGATAACTGTGATTGATTGGCATTTAAGGTTTCTGACCTGCTCTCCTTATTCTTTTGCCACTTGTGTTTAAAATGTTCATGACCGTCTTTGATAGTTATACTGTGGTTTTTCACAGATGGAAGATTCGTGTTGACCTACCGTGTAATATTAGCCACTCTCATCGCCGTTGAATTTGGAAGAGAATGATTATTGGTGTTGTTGAAGTCAACTTTCACTTCACTTTTGTTTGCAAGGGCAACTTTCATTTGCTTCTTAATTTGTCAGTAATGCATGTTTGTCATGCAAGTTATTCTTATTAGTATTCAGCAGAGTAATGCACTTTAGTAGCGAGCACGTCACATCATATAGCAATGATCATCGCCTACTTTCGTGCAGCCTATAAAATGTGTCAATGCAAGGTTATTGGCAGTGTTATCAATGCCATTATGTCCGCCATGTGTGTTTACGACACTCTCCTCTTATCTTCTCCTTTATTGGCCATTGGAATGCATGGGCAGCAATACACAGAGTGCATGGCTGTCCGCATTAACTTGGTTTTCACTTTTTGTTTCCTGGTTCTGTATTCGCGCTTGTTTGATATGCACACTGTATCTATGAAGCTATTTGATTAGTTATAACCTTAAGAAAATGTTATTCATATACAGGTGCTATACCATGTGTACCCATCCATCATCTGATCCGCTTACCCTCACGAGGGTCGCGGGGGTGCTGGAGCCTATCCCAGCTGTCTTCAGGTAGTAGGCGGGGTTTACGCTGAACTGGTTGCCATACAATTCCACGGCATATATAGACAAACAACCATTCGTGCTCACAATCACACCTAGGGACAATTTAGGGCATTCAATCAACCAACCATGCATGTTTTTGGCATGTCGGAGGAAACCCGAGGACTTGAATAAAAACTATTTTTCACACAATGAGTAGCCCCTCACACATACATGTTGATGATTCCCCAAAACAACCTAACGTAACTATCGGTAATTATGAAATTAAAATTATTTCATTTTGTCTTCTTAATTTCAATATTTAATTCTCAGGCATTGTCTTCCTTTAACTCAAATTATAGAAGCAATACAGTCCCCTCCAAAAGTATTGGAACGGCAAGGTCAATTCCTTTGTTTTTGTTGTATACTGAAGACATTTGGGTTTCCAATCAAATGATGACTATCCCACAAAAGTTCAGAATTCCAGCTTTTATTTCATGCTATTTACCTCTAGAATTGTGAAACAACTCGGGGACAAAGCACATTTTATTTGAAGCTACCCACTTTTCGACTGGTGGAAACTTCTCATCCTTGCATCAGTGTACTAATTTGTACATTCAAGAATCTCTGTTATGATTAGGCACTTTACAACCATTTCTATAAGAGGCAAACCTTTCTTACTTCAAGTTATTCATTTGTCACTCCAAGCTGTTGTTCCAAACAAAATTATCATGGCAAACATGGCAACTGATTAAACATCAAACGTCCGCTAACTAAATGCCATCATACAGAAAATGGCAGGCACGCTTACTAAAATGAGCACAGATTTTTTTGTTAAATTGCAATATAATTCTTCAGACAACACACATAGAGCAGTCCATGGTGTTGTATACTTATCTTCTTATTTGATAACTATCAAGGAGGACACAGGAAACAAATGCACGTCTGCGTTTAAATGTGAAGCTCTCTCCCACCCCTGAATTGTGTGTGCCTTGTAAAAAGAGGTGGCCGGATTTCTTCTTAGTTCTTTTTTCTTTTGGGTGGGTGTCAAATTGCTGGTTTGTAATGATTTTAGGAAGACTAAAAAAAAAAAAACTTTCTCCCCGACACAAACTATGCTCCAAAAAAACGATGAGACCCATGCATTTTTGTTTTCACATTAAAATATGTGACAGTGACTTAATCACAGCGACTGTTGTAAACACTCTGGTAGAGCAATCGGGTTGTGTGTCTTACCTCAAGTGTGTGGTTATATATTCGTACAAGCTTTAACTTCAGTGAAGGATTTCATTAACTTGTTAGTTGTTGAATAACAATGGACCAGCAAAGTTGCATGATGTAAGCGAAGCGGTCAGTGTGGGCGAATAGGGTTTTAAGGTTTCCACCCGAGCAAGCACCTTTCGCTCAGTGGGTGAGGTGAGCCAGTGAAGCATCAGCTCTCCCAACTCTGCCTTCTCCTCTGTTGCTTTTGCTAAGTGCCAGTGTTGGGATTCGGGGCTTTTAATCCTGCTGTTAAACGTTGCGGCTTTGTCAGAGGGAGAAAAGGACCGGATTGATCTGGGAACAAAGCGTTGCTTTCGAGAATGAGGGAGTCGTTTGAACCCAGCTATGTCGAGACTTGTCCCACTGGCCACCCCCTGATCACTGCGGACATTATGAAGCCTGAGAATGGCATTGGATTACATCTCTGGGACTGCCACTCTGTATGAAGTGTTTCTGTGGAATTCTCTGTATTGTCTAACAACATCTACTTGAGCTCAGAGGTTGAGCTGGCAGGAGGGAGGGAAGGCGGGGGGGGGGGCGTTCCCTAAGAGTTAAGGTGTGTGGTATTGGTGAGACCTGGCTGGAATCTTCAAGGTTTTCTTTTTTTTTCTTCAACCCATTTAAGCTTAAAAGGCTTTGAAGTCAAAAATATCTTGTCATTATAGGGCCGTACCTGCCAAACTGAGAGCGCTTGATGAGAAGTTGGAGCACCTTGGTGTGCCGAAGTCTCGGATGAAACTTTGGCATGTGCATGTGTTCCTGTGACTTTCATGTCAACCAAAAAGCAGGTGTGTTCCACTCTGGGATTGTGGATGCAAAGCAAAATTTAAAAAAAATGCTTAATTGGTTACCATTTTTAATTCAAGTGTTCAATTTCCTAAATGTCTCCCTGCAGCAAATCACAAACCAGATTTTTTTTTCCCCCACCCATGACACTCAGAGCAGTCACCCAGAACTATCTTTGCACAATTCTCTATCTTCCCGAGGAAACAAAAGCTTGGGAATGCTTTCAGAGGCAGAGAGGACAAGCCTCCCAAGATGGCTCGTGACACTTACTCTTCCCATCTCCGTGTCACATAACAAAGGGAGCTGAAGGACACGGCACAAAACCTGAATCGGCCATTCTCAATCAGTGACAGATCACTTGAGAATGTATTACACCTTGTTACCCAAACACGATCAGAAGCCGTAGGCCTTAAATTTGTTTGGGTTTGCCTCGAGATAGGTCAGCTCAGTTCAGTAAAGCTTGTGTTTGTGTGAGGGGAACACCAAGCATGAAGTCAAAAGGCACCTTTTAAGATGTTATCAGTCAGCGTGAGAAGATTACTCTTGTCTGAAGGCGTGCTGTCTTTCTTTGGATGGCTTATTCATCTGGGATGCGTGACTTTGAACATTTGTAAACACCTTAAGCAAACTAAGTGATGCTATTTGATGCCACATTTCGGGCCAAAAAGGAACATCTTGTTTTTTGTTTCTTGACTAATTGTTCTCGCTGTTCTTGCTGTCATCCGCTGAGAGAGTACGTCTTTCCCAACAAGTCAGTGCAATGTTGACTCAGGTTTTGTTTCATTCCTTTTTTTTTTTTTTTTTTTTAAATTATTGTTTTTGGGAATGCAAAGCCGACAGCCCCATGCAGGCTTCAGAATTATTTTATTTAAGTAATGACATTTTTGAGAATTTCATTCTGTAAAAGCTGAAATTTTTTCAAATTGGTGGCCATGCCCGAAACACCTCACCAGGTAGGCATCCAGGAGGCATCCTAAACAGGTGCCCGAGCCACCTCATCTGGCTCCTCTCAACATGGAGGAGAAGCAGCTCTGAGTCCCTCCCAGACAACCGAGTTTCTCACCTTATCTCTAAGGGAGAGACCCAACACCCTGGGAGGAAACTCCTTTTGGCCTCTTGTATCCGGGATCTTGTTCTTTCGGTCACAAGTGGTGGGTCGTGACCATAGGTGAGGGTGGGGACATAAATCGTCCGGTAAATTGAGAGCTTCGCTTTCTGGCTCAGCTTATTCTTCACCACAACAGACCAATACAAATTCTGCAAGACATAAAATGATGAAATAATAAACTGAATAGTAATACAGCAAACGAAGTCTCCTCACCTGCTTTCTCCGTCTCACTCTCTCTGTACCATCAACCAACAGGCAGATAATTAAGCAATGTGTTTTATATCTAATATGACATATAAAACTAATACGTTGATCCACCTCGCATCATTCTAGGATAGACCATTTGATCTAACTCTGACCTAAACCTGGTTCGTGTTATCGTCAGTAAATTTTGCTGGTCCGTCATTCATCATCTGTCAATGATCAGGCCACCCGTCCGTCATCATCAGTCCATTATTATTTCAAGCTGACCAAATCTGTCATTGTCAGTCCATCACTCGATTCGTGTTATTTTCCCCACGCTTCATCATCACTAAATTATTGGTACAGGGAATTTTTTAAATGCTTTATTAAACAATTTATTACAGCTCATCACCACTATTTTGAGACACTCAGATCTTCTTCGCCGGCAGCGCATCTGCGACAACAATGTACTTACAACATTACATGCACGCACATGACATGCAAGCTCACACAAACACAAACATGGTGCGGTGAAATAAAAACAATGTGGGACAATATCATTGCGGTCTGTCATTTCTTTCTCAGTGCATTGAATCAATTGCAACTGGATTGCTGAGGTTGTCTTAGAAGATGTTTTGCCTCTCACCGGAAAAGATTTAATCAGTTCGTGCAACAAAGCTTGGTTCGGAATGCCCAGCCTGAATTTACTATTTATGCTCTGCGTTGGAAGCATGCTCCACCATCATAATTGGTGCCATTCATTTGGGATGCAAAACGACCATCATTAAGATGTCGTGCAGGGACAAGTCATTGGGGGAAACTCCCTCATCAATATTCCATTCAGTTGTGAAAAGGCAGTGGAACTACCTCTGCAATCAAGAGGGACTTTGTTTTGTCATTGTGGTGGGGGTAAAATTATTGAATCTCTGAAGTCCCTATGCTACTGAGCAGTGAACATTTGCGACTTCTTGGCGAAGACAGCAAAATGCGTGTGCACGTCAGGGTTCATTCAAGGTCGCAAGTGCTCACCAAACCTTCACCAGATGTCACTAACAGCTTTCCTGGGTTTTTTTTTTCTTGTCGCAACGTGTTCAAAATTCACTTGCGACAAGAAAAGTACAGGCAAACGTCTGACGAACATGTGGCGACCGTTTGCCGAACATTTGCAACCTTGAACGAACTCTCACAAATCATTCACACAAAACATTCCCTGCCTTCGAAAACATTCACAAATGTTCGCCGCTCAGTGGGATAGGGGCTTTAGAAAGGGATGAAAGGATGGCATTGTATGTGGGGGGGGGGGGCGCTAGGTGCTTCAGTAACCCAAAAATGAACTAGACATGCCTATGAATAATACTTGATCAGAATGTTAATATGTTTTTCCACCATCCATTGCTTTGGTCAGAATGAACAAATGATGACTCACTAACTGACTAACTGGCTGACTGAATGAATGAAGCTTTTGAATCTACACTTGCACCATTTAAAGTATGAAATTGTCCAAACAGGGTGAAACTTGTCTGAGGCTTTTATCTCCTGCACTACATGCAGGTGGATGTAAACATGCATAGCTGTATAGAGAGATAAGAGCTTCGCTTTGAGGTTTTATCACTCACACACAGAATAAGGTAGCTTTGCTGGGCCAAACCTTCGCATCTCTGCAAGGTCTTAGATTAAACTGCAGCCCGCACAACCATCAAAAAGATCATTAAAATGGGTACTCCGGTTCTGAAAATATCATTACGCTTTGCAGATAAACAAACATACTTTTCATGTATTCATAACGCTCAGAAATAAGTGGCAGAATTGTTGAAACACCAATTGTATGGACTAGACGGCGATGACAAAAAAAAAAAACAAAAAAAAAAACAATTGAACGTTTTTCACAAAAAGTCTTCCAATTTCTAAAATACTAAATGAATTCTGTCTGGAGTTTCTCTTAATGCCCTTTTTCTTTCATGAACCTTTCCTTTTTTTTTCTTTTACAGCATACCTCTCAAGTCAACATGGATCATTGCCACGGAGCATATGCATTGTTATTTTTTGTATGTCTTCGCTGCTCTGTTTTAAAAAATGCATATGTATTCCAGGAGCTGATTTGTCTTTCTTCATGTGAGATTGCTGCACTGAAATCCTCATTATGTCAAGTGCAATTATCTTATCTTATTGTTCTCGTCTTTGTGCATGTAAGCGTGTGTGGTACTGCCGTGCGCATGATTTATGTACTTGTCAAGATTGGCCGAGAGGCTGTACTTCAAAAACCTCTTAACTGAAGATTGACACCGTTTCTGTCCAGACCCACATGTTTTATTTTTACAGTTTCTTGCGAAGTGGTATTTGGGCTCAGGTTACCTTTTGTGATGGGTTTGACCATGACGATACCAGTCAGAAAAGAAGAAGTGTCACTGTGGAAAGCACTCACTCTCCCTCTCTCTTGCTTTCTCTCTCACACACACACACACACACACACACACACACACACACACACACACACACACACACACACACCTCCTGATAGACAGATCCATCCTTTCAGAACTCGGCCTAAAGACTTGAACCCTGAGGTGTGTCTTTTTTGTTTTGATTCCCTCTGTATTACCGCTGGTATCTTTCCAGCTCAAGTTCAAAAAGTGAAATGCTTGCAAAACACATAACAGACATGTCTTCAGGCCTGCGGTTGGGCTTTCCCCGGTGTGTTCTAATTACAAGTGTATGAGGATCTTTTCATGGGCTGAGATGGCAACAGCGAGGTGCATTCAAGAGTTCTTCCGTAATTAGCTGAGGGATCATGTTGTAAATCTCCTTCTCTGGTGAAAAGGAGCGAGGCACAGAGGAAGTGGTACTTTATCAGCGTTCTCACATCCTTCCGTAGGCCAGTAACGTAAAAAATGAAAATTAATGACTGATAAACATTTTCAACATTTGTAAGCCATACTTACAGTATATCGCACAGGTTGATGTTGGTTTGCTGATGTTGAGTGATGTTGCTGTGATCATTTAATACACATAACACCAATTAAAAGAAATTGTCTGTTGTATGTCAGCAATGTGTAGTTAAAGTGGTTCAACACCCACAGTGAAAGCACTAGCACCTGTGTAAACTGTGGCAATAATCACCATTGTGTAATCCCAGATCAGCAGTATGGCATTACGACCACAATGCTGCTTTAAAGGTGAAAAAAATATTTGCAATATGTTCTATGCAGCCCCACGACTCTAAACACGGCATTCTGATTAATATTGCGTATGTGGAATATGAGTTAAGCAGTAAAATGTACCCGTTTTTGTCCATCTCGCGGGCGGCCATTTGGCCACTCGCTGTCAACTGAACATTACATCACAGTTGCTCAGAGCTCAGGTAATGACCAATCATGGCCCTGCTTCAGAAAACAGGTGAGCCGTGACTGGTTGTCTCGTGAGCCCTGATGCACTGTGAAGTCATTTTCAGCCGACAGAAAGTGGCAAAATGGCTGCCCCTTTAGACTACGGAATGCTAAAAACAGCTGGATTTTACTGCTTAATTCATATTCCACAAAAGCAATGCAATTAAAAATGCAGGAGTTAGACTAGTGAAGGCCCATAGAACATATTATTGTCAGGAAAATTTGGGGGTTGACTTCCTCTCTAAATGTGAGAGTTCTGAGGCAAACAGCGGATGGAATGGACCTGATAACCTGCATTTACCTTTTAAACAAGCGCCACAACACCCACACACCCATCCTTGCAGGAATTACCTCTCAGATTTTGACCCTGCGTGCTGCACCTTGTGCATATGATTCATTGGTTCAATGTCCTGTCAAGAGACTGCATGCATGGCTGCAGCCAGTCTCATGTCAGACATGATGGGCCTCTCAGATAAAGTACAGTATGTCACGCCTGTCATACTCCCTTTTGGTCTGTTTGAAGATGGAACTCTAAATTCAAACTGAATCTCTTTCGGGACTCCTGAATGCCATCACGAAAGCTTTATCCACTTTACAGGCAATGTTTTAAATCCAGTTTTCACAGTCATCCAAGTCTATACAATATTTTCTCAAATACAAAGCATACAATTATATCATTACTTGTGTTTTAAAAATCAGAACGACTGCTCTGAAAAGGGACATTTTGAATGGATGGAAAATAGTTACAATACAACCTTCCTATGATGTCGCATGTCTGTTTCATCACTAAATCAGCTGAATCAGGTCTACCTCTTTGCTCTTGTCCTTTGGCTTTTCCTTAATCTAGATCGCATGTGCCAAATTTACAGTATTTTGGCTTCTAAGAGGTGACATTCAATGCCTGTTGAAGGTCTTAAAAAAGAGAGAGCCAGCATGCGGAAGCCCGGAGCATGTGGGATGGCAGCAGTCTTGGTCTGTGTTTTGATCTCACAAATGTAGCTGCAGCATGCCTTGTTTATTTATTTGCTTAAATGGGAATTCAATACAGTGTTTGACCTTCTTTTTAGTTCTCCTACAAAGTACACATGCTTTGGTGTTCATAGAATAAAGTGGAAACTTTACTGTTCATTAAAAATCTACTTCCTTTGAGTACAATAACACTTGCAAAGATGCCAGTAGCATGGTAGTGTATGTAGAAGGACTGTGCTGCGCAGCTTGTATTTGTATTGTGCAGGATTAACGACCCCCCTGTTTGGTCGCAGGCACAGTGAGATATTAAACATTAACTTTGAGTAATTATTCAATAGCTGGATCTCTGTACAGCTATTAACTAACATCTTTACAGCTTTGGGCATAGTGAAGTCAATGCCAGTGTTAATATTTACCTGGCAGCCACACCACAATCCAATTGCAATCAATGCAGTGTGAAACAGACCCAGATGATAGTGTCACATCAGATGTGTATTGGTAAAGTCCACGTGAGAAAACAATCCGGGGGATGTGACGAATGTTATGATGCACAGTTATTGTATTTTCTTTGAGAATATTGACCAAAACATTTTTAGGACAAAGCTTTGATGGTTCACTTTTTTTTTTTTTTTTGCAGACTTCAGAAGATAAGTTCTAAGAAAGGTGTGCTTAGTTTGTTGTTTTTCCTGAGGTAAATATGTTCTCACGTGTTAATATCCCCTCAATGACTTGCATACATTGAAACTGTTGTGATTTGCTCGTGACCGGGTTAAGTATTGCTTTGTATGTGCAACTGTGGTGGTGGCGTTTCCTGTCAACAGCCTGGCTTTGTTGCCCATGTTCAAGGACGAATTGCAGACAGAACTACTTGAAATGAAGTTCTTCTATTCCAAAGCCTGCTATCGGTCAAGGAACTTTTCACTTATCCCTCTTTGCTATACACCAATGTATGTGATGTCAGCGGATACTTGTGCCCCACAGCATACCAGATAAAAAGTTGTACCGTTCTATTTAGCATTTCAGCGAGCTTCATACATTAAGTGTTTTCTGTCAGTTTCTTCTGACTGTAAATTTCAACTATACAATGGATATACACACCCCTGTTCAAATGGCAGGCTCTGGAGGAAACATTTCCATTTTAACCTTTTTGAGACGGTAAGTAAAAATAAAACACTTCATATGGTTGCACAAGTGTGCACATGCAATTCTAAATGATCAACGACAAGAAATCTTATAATTTTCATCTCGTTTTTGCTTGGGGACTAAAATGTCCATCGATTTTAGCCCAGTCTTTACTTAATGAACTACATTTTGGTTTCATCTCCATCGGTCTTTGAAAATGAAATTGATTTAGAGCTCATTTCCTTGTCTGTTGAGTAGAATAACCTTTGGCTAAAGACAAACTGGCAGGGTTTACTTTCTGGACCTGGATTTAACACCTCTATCAGATAGAATTTGCATTTTGTCCATCAATAGGTTTCATTAAAGAGGCTGTTGATCGGGATGAACACTGGCAGTTATATAATAGGTGTGTATGTAAGGATGTATTCACACCTGTACTGTTCGGTCCACTGTAAACGGACCAGGCTTCGTTTCCCAAACTGGTTTGGACCTTTGACGCAGATGTGAATACACACAAATGAATCCTGGTGCAGATCAAGCAACCAAACTGAGACCCACTTTTTGAGGTGGTCCCAATACACTTACAAACTGACTCGGTGCGGTTCGCTACACATCTGAATACAACCCACTGCCGATCTGCACCCAAAACAGGATACGTGTGACTTTTTGGGCTGAACAAGCCACCGTGGAAAATATTAGCCCGTACTAAATGCAGATCATACCTGATCATTTGTCTTCTGTTTAGCCATGTCGCTGCCAGCAAGTTGTTGGGTCTAAGCATGCAGAGTCCACGCTCCTGCGGGTTACTGCATGCATTTGCCGACACTGTTCTACAATTGAGAAACATAGCGTTGCGAAATGAATGAGCTGCTCTTGACACTCAAAATTATTTTGAAGCTCTCATAACAGCACAAATATGCAGAGCAGGAATGCGGCATGTAAAAAATTGCATGTTTGTGCTCTCTGTACTGCCCTCATCATTTCAGTCCAATGAGTGCACCGATTGTCACATGCGGCAATGTGTTTACAGAATATAGTTCACCTGCAAAAACTACAGTGTGAATATGAACTGCATTAAACAACAAAAAAATAAGTAAAGTGGACCAAATGACGGCCATTATTTATGGGCGGAGACAGCTTGTTTCAAACATCAGCCTGACTATGTCATTGAAGGAAGGATGTATGTATGTATAATATTATTTCCTTGCTTACTTTGTCACATTCTGTTGTTACCTACTGTCTGAAAACAGTGACTGATCATCACCAAAATTCATATGCACAGCTTTACTCGTGTCCCCTCCATCCTGTGAAAATATAAAAGCCATCAGCACAATATTTTGTATTTTATTGAGATTAAATGTGAGCTCCGAAGAGGAAAAGCCGTTATCACCTCCACAAAATCAAAATATTGTGTCGACCATTTTTATATTTTTACAGGTTGAACTGGACAAGAGTAGGAATGTGCACATGAATTTTGGTGGCGATTGGTTTAGTTTTCAGACATTTAGTGGCAGAAAGTAATCAGCTGCACATTGCTTATGCGTAAGTAAGTGGGGCGAAACTGGCTTCTGTCTGGCCAGAGATAGACCTCCAAACCGCTATAGGAGTGAAGTACATCCCGGATGGAAAATAGGTCGTAAGCCGGTATGACATGCGCTCATTGATGTGGCCGCTGAGAGTGCGTCAATGTTGCATAGGCAGCTGATGCAGATGTTGGCTTGGCGAAGTTTCAAAGTTGCACTTTGAAAAATCCGGCACATTTATGACCAGGGTTCTAAATTAACTCTTTTGATCAGAGGTCATCATATTGGCTGTTGACTCTCTAAAGTTACCAGCTAAACAGAATTTCCACCAGCCATTTTTTTTTTACCTCTGCCGTTTTTATCCACTTTGAACTACATTCACACTATCTCTGTTCATTTCTCGCACTGGTTGCACCCTAGACTGCAGCATGAAATATCAAATTTTTACAGTCAATGGTCGTATTAAATGCCATTATGTAGCATTACGGCAGAATATTTATTGGAAATGTAGGAGTCAGCGCCAGGGTTACAAATGACTGAGAGCAAAACATAGTGGAGCGTAGGCTTGGCCATCATTTGAATTTGAACGATTCCGGTTCCAAACAATTCTCTATTTCGATTCTTTTTGGGGTGTCTAATCTATGGCCATTTATTATTTGTGGCTCACAGCATCGACTATAATAACACTTGACACGCCCCCTGTCATTTGCCTGCATTGTACTACGGTACTTACCTTCTACACTGAGTGGCAAGGCAGGAGAACAGAAGTTTCTTCTTCATCTTCCTTGTTTTAAACCAATCAGCCATCATTCAATAGAGCCACGGGACAGACCAAAATGGTGAAAAATCATTAATGTTTCTCTTTCTTACCTAAATGTATTTTTTTTAATATGCAGATCCTGTAAAGAAAAATAAATACAATATAGCTTCACAAACCTTTACCCACGCTGACGAATTGGTTCAGTGTTAAATGAAATGAAAGTCAAAGCAGTCAAAAGCACAGCCAGAAATGTTTTAGTCGGGTGGCTGGGATGACACAGTGAATGTGCTTAACATATGCTATTTATTTTTTGAGTTTGCATTCAGATGTCGTACATTTATTCTTTAAATTTGCAATTGGTATTATAAATAAAACGTGGCAGAGTATCAAGAGGTCAAAGAATATTGCATCCATGTGAAAATTGAAGAAATATCTCATATTCACATTTTAAATGACTCTGAGCAGAAAGGCGCTGCAAACTAGCGTTTATCACAACATTCTCTCCTCTTGGTCCAGGATGCCAGTTCAAAACATTGGTCTTATATTCACCGATTCAACTTATCCTGCTTGTTGGTACAACCACCAACAGCGCAACAAGTTCCCAAGCCATGCAATATGTTTTTCAATGCAATGGGGGCTAATCATAGAGTGCAAGCCATTTGATTTTGAGTATCTGCTGATACCGAGTCCCGATTGTCATGTCCCGTTTGCGACAGCAGGCGGCAGACGGTGTTTTCGGGCCGGATGCACACCTGCTACCCATTTGTAATCAGGCACTGGCTTTATTAGGGCCGGCTTTCGTACTTTCACTTGCCGGAGAATTGTTTGCCGTGCCACTGCTTTGCCCATTGTGTCGGTAGTACCTTTTCGCATTTCGCCTTTGTGCGCGAGTTAGTATTCGTAGTTTGTATTCTCGGTGTGTATTATTATTGCGACTAGATCGTTTTTCTCCTTGCCTTCGTTCGAGCGTTTTTTTGTTATTCGGTTCTTTCGTGCTTTTCCTGGTACTCGTTTTTGCCAGCGTTTTCTGTTGTCTCGTTTTTGCGGTGCGGTTTTTGTTAAATAAATCTTATTTTCATACGGAGTTCTTGTTGTTGTCTGCTGTTTCGGGAATCCTTTAGATCACCTTGGTTGCGAGTGAAGCGGGGTCCCTTCCGCTTTGCTCGCAACGTGACACCGATCAACACCTCTGCAATACAATGGAATGGAGAGGAAAAAAGAACACCACATCCTAAGTGTTTCAATTATCTTATTTATTTATTTTGAACGAAGGTATCTCAAGATGAAACCTTTTATATGGCTGTTAATGAACAGTGGTTCAAATAATGAAAAGAACTGAACAATTTTATGCTTGACTTTAGAAATAAAGAAAATTTAAAAATCGAATCTTTTTGAGCCGATACCAATCAGCTGAAAGTCATGTGATCGGCCCCGAGTTTTAACCATGTCCACTGGATGCCTCAGAAATGTGCTTGATGTGATCGTGACCAGACTCAGTCGCTGGTACAGCGGTGAATCTGGTTTTAGGGTGATTTATCTATACACATTTCCATTGAAATGTTGACCAAGAATTAAAGCGCATATTTAGTGTGATGACATTCCTGGTTAAGTTAGGAGGAAGTGATCGAACAACATACTGCATGTTCATTGTCGTTTCATCTTTACCTGCGTGACAAGACACCAACAAAACACAGCACACTCGAGCAGCATGTTGCTGGATTTCCATTGATAATCAAGTGGGCCTCATCATTAGGCTAAGAGATATTTTATGGCCCACACCTTGTTAAAACAGCAAACCATCACAGAGAAGTCATTACTCCATTTGTTAGGCTGTGTGTGTTACCTGTTTAGAAGGGCCCCTGGTGATAGAAGGAACTCGTCCCGTGGCATGCTTGAGTGGAGATCAATAGGCCCAATGTTTGAGTGACCAGCCAACCCTGAGATGTTTGGGGATTCATCACTTTTGTTTTTGTTTATTCAAGTATCAGGTTAATCTGCTTTAGAAATGTCTGCAAGAGGCCTGACCTCTTCCCAAAAGCGACAGCTTACCCCCCTTCTCTGCTGATGAGAGCTCTGCGTGTCCATACTGCACGGGGAAAATCCAGCAATGTATGCTTTATCTCTTAGGATGTGTTATCTACCTGGTGGCTTTAAGGTCCCGTTCACACCAAAGGAATCGCCTTGGGATGAAAAGAAGAAGATTATGTTTTGTGTGAACCGGAGCGCTGCCCTTTGTTGACACTTGTAGCTGTCTGCTTTATGTGGCACTTATAATTTGACGATTTGCATTTCACAATGCTCAAGTTTATGTCTTTGCAGGGAATTGTCTTTGAAGACTTCAGATCTTTGTTGCAATTTCCTAACAACAACCTGGATGATTGTACCGTTGCTAACTGTTACGCTGGTCAACAGGGCCGGAGTGGGACTGACTTTCAGCTTTGGCGTTTCAGGGCTCAGAGCTGCCCACTTTAGTTCACAACGTTTTCACCACCAGCAGCGCAACAAAGTCCCAAGCCGTGCAAGACATTTTTCAATGTGACGAGGACTAGTGATTGCTTAAAAAAGGAGGTGAAAAAAACATGCAAATACATCACTCCATGAAACCAAGTCAACTGTATCAAATAGGAACATTTTAGCTGAGATCTCTTACCGGAAGTCACATTCTCATTTCCCCGTGAGAGCCCTCAGAAATAAGGTGAATAAAATGCTGCATCCGAGGAAGGTGGTAGGTGGGACTTTTCGAACTCCTGACAAGGGGAATTGCACGAGAAGACAGAAGATCTCTTTGAACTGTGAGGTTGAAGTTCTGAAGTCGGAAAAAAAAGGACCCCGAGTTCACGGACCAACTTCAATGTGATGTCACTCGATAATGGCAACCCCAGGGAGGGAGACCCAGACCGTTAATAGCAAAACACAACTGACAAGATTCTAAACATATATTTAGCTTTATTTATTTATTATTACATTAATTTAGTTGTTCACTTAACACAACATGATTTGTACTGACTGTGTGAATGAATAAAATGCTTTGAAGATAAGATATTCCTTTATTTATATAATGGAGGAAATGATGAAGAAGGTTTGCCGGAGCTCAGAATGTGTTGTGATGAACCAGAACAACAAACAATTTATTGGAATCAGCCATCTTTGTTGTTGACATACGCCTCAAATGCTTTGAGGATGGAACTTGGACCATCCATCCATTATCTGAACAGTTTATCCTCACGAGGGTCGTGGACATGCTGGAGCCGATCCAAGCATCCAAGCTGAATTCGGGCAGTAGGCGGGTACACCCTTAACTGGTTGCCAGCCAGTCTCAGGGCACACATACTGTAGACAACCATTCACGCTCACAATCACACCTAGGGAGAGTCAAGAGCGTTTAATCAACCTACCATGGAATTTGGGAGGAAACTGGAGAACACGAAGAAAACTCACGTCTGCACTGCACGTGGAGAATATGCAAACTCCAGACAGGAAGGCTGGGGACAGAATCAAACCCCTTGCTTTATCTCAAAATCAAAGCCGATGTGCTAACCAGTGGAAAAATCTGACTTCCCACCTTCCTCAAATGCAGTATAAAATCTGTGGGCGGCAACCATATCACGTTATCATCCTACAATGCATTGGGCACGTGAAAAACATAGCGGCCGCTATATTTGAAATTATGTTGGAAACAAGCAAGAATTTTTTACAAGAAATTAACAATATGTTTAATAGTAGAGGTCAGTGGTTGTATTTGATCAAAGAAGATTTATCAAATTCTGTTAAAAGAGCAAGATTAAGGCAGGTAACAATTAGATTGGTTTGCTATTGAGATAAATGCAGATACTACTGCAGTTGGCTTGCTGGTTTCGAAATGATTCGCCTGAGATTTGTACGGAAGAGGATTTGGGCCAATGAGATAAAAGTCAGAATCTTGCCAACCTTGTTTTTTTTTCTTCATTGGCCCTAATTCTCTTCCGTAGAATTCTCACTTTAAAGTCAGAATTCTGAGATAAAAGTCAGAATGTTGCCAACCTTGTTTTTTTTTTCTTCATTGGCCCTAATCCTCTTCCATAGATTTGCTACTAAATCTACATCTACAATACATTCTCATCTGGGAAGGCTGCAGGAAAGACATGAAAACTGGGTTTGGGTTATCTGTAATTACAATCAATAATGGATTTCCAAACTGTGCAAATGTACGGATGGACGTGATGAAGTGTCAAATGGAGACAACTATACTACCAAACAACGTGGAACATTACCACCATCTACTGGATTAAAATGGATATACAGTATATTGAAATTTACAGCGCCCCGCCCCACGCCTCCCCACAGACGCTGAGCACTGAACTTTATATTTGTTGTTGTGACCTTTTTCCCAACGAATATTAGACTCGTTGCTTAGCAATTACTGTAAAGACACTTTCCCAAGAGCTGCTTATTGCCTTTATAGATGGAATGTAATGAGGACGGGAGTACAGTATTCAACTACAAATCCCAAGGACCCCTTGTAAACGCAAATTTGATCCAGGCATGGCGCTACACCGGGGCGGGGGGGGGTGCTATGGCACCGTGAGAAACTTGTTTAAAATCAGGAAAGCCACTCCGCACACCATCCTGAGCATTTCATTTTACATTTTGGATTCATTTCAGTTGTTTTTAAAATATCAAGAACTTCTTCTAATCCAATCTCTTCTTACATGTTTATTTTGCACCTGTACTCCGTCTGTGTTTGGGATGGGTGGAGAGGGTAAGGGTGTCCGGAGTCTTAGTTTGCGCTTTCGGTTCAAGAAGTTCGACGAGTACTTTTATAACGAACATGCATGTGCTTAGTTATCATCCCTTCATTAAAAAAAACGATAATCTCCATTATTTTCTCCCCCCATCACACACACACACACACACACACACACACACTAAAAACGGTGACTCCCCCAGCCCCAGGAGAGAAAAAAATTCGGTGCTTTGCCAGTTTGTGTCGTATTTCGGACCAGTGTGGGCAATGCCGCACACAAACATTCTCATTTGTGTGCACTTGATTATAACACTCGCTTCCCCATTACCAGTTTTTTTTTCTTCCGCTGAGCAAATCTACGGTCCCGTTAGAAGGAGCTGTCCCGTCCGCTTGGAGTGTGCCGACACTTAAAAGAGACACACCATCTGGCGCTAAGAACACAGCTGATTGGCTGACAATCCTGTGCGTTCAGACAGATTGTCGTTCAGCTGGAGCTCGAAGAAAAATAACAGCTTGTTTTAAACTAATATTCGCATACAAATTTTCATTGGATCGAGGCTGCTTTTTTAAACGTTGAAATGTAATTGCATTCGCTCGACTAAATTTTATTTGAGGAAGAACGTGAGGATGTAAAATCGACCGTTGATTTGAAAGGATATTGAATTCGCTAATGTTAGCTGGTGTTGAATCGCTTATTAAAAGAGGCTAGTTGGCAAGTATTGTAGTATGTTGCAGTTAGCTTCATGGCAAACTCGGAAATGAGTTTGCGAATGATTACATGAATATTTATGTCATGTTGATTCTAGTTAACAACTTTCACTAACATCGTGTGTTAGCCTCGCGCTATTCGGGTTTAGCACTGCCACTAAGCTACCTCTATCCATTTGTCTCCAAGGTGACGGTGCTTGTGGTTTCGTGCATCAATTTCCGCTTGGTATCTAATCAGCAAGACGTGTGTCACTATCGATCATTCAAGATCAACCGCGGTGTTATCTGGAAGACCTTCCTGTGGATGACTGAAGTAATGGTGCTGGGTGGCCGCCGCCGGGCGGGCCGGTGTTAGGAGCCGGGCACACAGCGGAGTAGGTCGGTCTGGAGATGCCGGAGCGGGGATGCCGCTTCTTCAACACAATGTTGTAGTTGTGGGTATAGAAGAGTGGATCTACCTCTCTGACTCGGCACTTGGACTAGGGAATCAACTTTTCTGCCCAACCTGCAGTGGCACGTATATGGATGGTGGGGTCGCAGTATGCCCACCCCCTCATCTACCACAACAAAACAGACTGGAGGGAGCCGCTGTGCAGGAGAGGGGCCCATGTTTGCCAGCTCTTCCTCTCCTCTTAGCTCCTCTTTCCGGTTTGTCCCGGCTTTCTTTCTGGGTGCAGTGGCAGCAGTAGTGTTCCAGCTGTCATGGGGAGGCTTGTCCCTTACCTCTTTCTTCTTGAAGCTCTTCATTTATGTGTCATTCGCCCTACTGTGTTTCCTGGCTGGGAGCTTTGTTCTGCTTGTCAGGAAGAGTCCTCTCAAAGTCAGCTGCTTTGACAGACACAGGAAACATTCAGTCCAACAGCTGGAGTTCTTCAACAAGCTCATGGTAAGATGTTACTAGTGTCTCAAAGACACAGGTTCCCTCCTTCCACCAACCACAACATTCGGTACACTTGCACAATCAATTGCAGTTATTCCCAGCCCGGGTGCTTGGCTCACTCGTGTGCCACTGGAGATGGTCAGGGGGTACTGTGGGAAATGATCCAATTTTATGAAAAACTTTTATTGATAAATTACAAATATATCTATGTTCGTTTAGGCAGAACAATGAAATGCTCTTCCAATGGATGGCAAAGGGTACAACATATCTCTCTATCCACCTGTTGCCATTCATGCAACAGAATAAGTCATGGCTTCCTGTTTGTATATTAGTTTTCTGTTTGATTCAACGGGCACAGTTTCACATTGGGTTGGTCAGTTTACAAGTAAATCATAATTTCAGTATTCATACTTTTTATGACAAATTGTGTGTCGGTGTGCTGGTAGATTTTTCTATTGTAAAATAGGCTTGGCTCAGTCAAGGTTGGGAAACACTGGTCTAATGAGTTCTAATATAATCTGTAGAAATTTACCTATAAATATGTTGTTGTAGTTTGCAGTGGAGTAGACCTACACAGCATCAGACTCAGTCAAAATTGTGCCCCTCTTAGTTGAATGAGGTAGATTTTAGACATACAATGCAGTGCCGTTCTACACCACTGCAAATAACACATATTGTATGTACCTTGGTTGGCGTGCCGATTAAAACTAACAGATATTATAATTGCAAAAGCTGTTTTAAAAATGTTCACACAAGTATTGATGTCGGATATCGTCATGTGGTGCTGAACTGAATTAATGCATTGGTTTCAATGAGCTCGGTATACATTTCTTCAGGCTTTTACTGAAATTGCTGTATGAAAAGGGACCACATGCATTCATCAACAAAGAACAGGCTTGTGCAATTTGGTTGAATCACTCTAAGAAAAGTGATACTGTCTCCGCTGTCTTGCTTTTATGGTAAAGCAGTGGCTTTGTTTGTTCATTCCTCTGCTCAGTGTCTTATTCATGTTGCTTCTGTGGAAAAGAAGGTCAACATATTTCTTTTACTTTCAGTCTTAAAGACATTGTCAATTGTACATTTTTCGCTGGAGCACATTTCCCGCAATGTTTATATTGCTCTTTTACATTGTCACAGACTGAAGGGAATGAACTGATGTTAACTGTTTTTCCAGACTCGATTTTCTGCCCCAGTTCAAGAATTGAGCCAGAGTCGGAGGGTCGTGGTATCACACAATTTGGACAAAGTCCTAAAGGAAGGTAAAGTAATAATTTAGTTATTTTATTTTTTTGTGTGGCAATGTGCAGGATGAAACTAAAGTTGTACATCACCAAACTTTATATCATTAAAGACACTATAGCAGACGCATATTTGTAGCAAAATGTATTCATCATTCTCTTCAGGAAGATCTACTCCGTATACTGTACTCCCTTTGCTGTGTTTCTTGCATTTCTTATTATGATAAATGTTTTGCAAATGAAATTGGCCAATGTATTTTTCCGTGTTTCTATATCTTAAATGTTAACTCCAGCATAAAATCAGTGTATTTGCACTTCAGTAAAATGTCACTCCTGACAATCCTCTTTTCTATAATTCATCTTGCATACACACTAGTTAATTCAATTTGTTGTGAAATGATTAATCATTTAATCAGCGATTTTCTTTTAATTTTTTTTCTACACCCAAATGATGGTCGTATGACTATGAACAAAATTGCACATTCTGACTACTAGTAGACTTCTATTTGTGTTACAACTTTATGCTGAGCAAATGCCAACTGGCTCTGCTAAATGTCACAACAACCTCAGCTTCTAAAAAAACTGCTGAGTGATGGATCTTTGCTCCCCCATGTCATCACAACCAGACATTATTTTAACACGCCTGCAAAATGAGTTGCGAAACTAAGAATCAGTTGCCTTCCTTATTTACACAATGGGTGTGTATTTAAACCTGCTGCGTGTGTTTGGGAAAAAATACTATTATCATTAAAAAAATACTACTACTGTCAAGGTATTCTTGTTATCATTGTAACCACAATAAATACATCTCCAGGTTTTAAGGTCTCGATCGGATTATAGTTGGAGACCCAACCTTCCGTTTGTATTGTGTTTTACAACAATAATAAACAGTATTTATAATTCGTGTGGATAAAATTCATCAAGTGGGTATGAATAGCATGGGCGTCAGTGAATGGGGGCGTTGGATGTATATTGGGACACGCTGTTCTTTTGAAAATGCCATCATAATGCCCAGACTCAGATATGTAATTTTCATGCGATGGTAATAATTTGCCGACCATGGAAGTGTCTGATGATTTGAGATTTTCATAATTAATGTCAAAGGTGCTTTGTCCTAAATTGTTCAACACCTCTACACCATGAAATAAATCTGGAATTCTGAACTTTTGTGTCACATTCATCGTTTGATCTGAAATCCAAATAGTCTTCGGTATACAGTACAACAGAAGCAAAAGAATTGACCTTGCCATTCCAATAATTTTGGAGAGACCGTATTTGGCTAACTAGAAGCACATTCACTTGTTAAATATGTGTATCACTATGCAATTTGTGTCAACTCTGATGTGAATATATATATTTAGGTTACTGTCTCTTGTGATATTTTCTGTTCCCAGATGTGCTAAAGCTTGTATTTTCAACCACAAAATATATTTGATTAAGACATTTTGTCTACCCACAGTGTTGGACTATGCCTACAGAGACTACATCCTGTCTTGGTACATTCCTTTGAGTCGCGATGAGGGCCAGTTGTACTCCATGCTGTCAGAGGACTGGTGGCAGATGATTGGGCAGTTGAGATGTCGACTTGCCGATATAGATCTTGTTAACGTGGTGTGTTATGACACCATCCGAATTTTACATACACACTTCACTGGCCTCAAGGCTGCATCTGCAAGGTACACACTTCTACCAATTCATTTATGTTCATAAAAACAAACAAAAATGAAAAATGTACAGAACCTGCAAGGTAGTGTGCTAGAGTAAACCACTGGTGTCAAACTCAAGGCCCGGGGGCCAGATCTGGGCTGCCATATCATTTCATGTCGCCCACGAAATCAAATTACCGGTATGTGCATTGACTTCATGTTTCTTGCTAAAATAACAAATTAGCTTCACTTTTAAGAACATTGAGATGTTGCAAGCATTGTTTACCAATCAAAAGTATTTATTCATAAATTTGTTGAGTGTAATATGAGGCAATCATTTATTTGCGTGCACAGTCGTAACGGCCCTCTGAAGGAAACCGTAACTGTGATGTATCCCGTTATAAAAATGAGTTTGACCCCTACTAAACTTACAAGAAAAAGTTTGTTTTACAGTGGTGCGGTGGAGTGTGGTGGTCGAATGTAATAAAGTAATTGTCACCTAATTTTTCCGCTTTCATTCACTCTTTCCTCTGTTTATGTTAGTGGAGAGAAATTACATGATCATCGACGCTCACTTTGTGCTGACACACACGTCACCAAAACACAAAGTCCAAGTATTCACTTATCAACTAGTTTCATTATCATATAAAGCCAGGGAAGCCTTAATATTACTGTACTGCCTTCCCATTTGTGAAAATGGTTTGGAATTAAATGTTTCTACCGAAACTCTATGCGATGCTTGGTAGTGATATCACTCGGACTTGAAGTACTTCATGTCAAGATGACAGAACCAGTCCTGTTCCTTCTTCATTGTGTGTCTTTTATGTGTGGACAGACCAGATGAAGGAGCTCGGCCATTTCCGCTCCATCCATGTTTGGTTAGTCCGGAGTCAGAGCTGGCCTTCCTTCGCTGCGTAGCCAGAATACTGCTGCTATGTGTGTTGCCACAAAAGGATGCAAAGTCTCACACACTACGCTGCTGCCTCACAGAAGTGATCACTACGAAAGGTATTTCAACTTGTTTATCAGTCACTGCAATACTTAGAAGTTGTTAAAACTAAATCTGAAATCAAATCATGCGGTTTCGAGAAGGTGCATAGTGCCTTTTGATTTGATTTCAATTTTAGCAGCCATTTTGAGTAGCTAGTAATCTAATGCATTCGTATTTTGAAAATAGTAGTTTGACTAAAGTTACTGTTCCAAGATTTCTATTGCATTCTTCAGTGATTAGACAACGCGATCAACATATAAACCGCATTAGAATGTCTTATCTCCAGGGCCGGTAACGGCAATTAAATACCTGTAGAAAGTTGCATTATTTACATGGCCAGCTGGATCATTGTTTTGCCCCTTTACAAAGGAGTCACTAGCAGACAATTGCCACTGGATTGTAGAAGTCAGCAACATGAGGCGGAAGTAATTGATCACCACACCAAATTCGGCCATGATCCGGATACATTGCTTACAGTAGTTGCATGCTAAACAAAACGAAAGATTCCTTTTTTGTTTAAAAACAATTAAGTCAAAAAGTCTGTAAAAAAACTTTTTTTGTGTGTGTGTGCGTGTGTGTACTACAGTTTTGAAGCCTTTGGTGGAGGTTCTTAGCGACCCCGACTCCATAAACAGGATGCTGCTATCTCAAATGGAGCAGCGGGAGCAGCAGGCTGAGCAGCAGAAGAAAGCTTACACCTATGCTGCCTCTTATGAAGACTTCATTAAACTGATATCAACTTCCACTGATGTCATTTTCCTCAAACAACTCAGGCATGACACTGAAATAATGCACAGCACATGCACAATTGATCCTAATGTCCTTACATACTGAGTGCAGTTTACGCAAAGATGTTTAGCAAACAGTGTTAATAGCTCATCTTTTTGCTGCTGTGGGCTGTTGTTGCCATGGGAGCAGACTATGCGTCTGAGGCAATATGAGAGAGCTCAATACAGAAAAAGTCATATTGCTGTTTTGTCTCATTAATCCAATATTATTTGCTAACTTCAGTCATATTACTCAGATTCAACACTTTCTCATTACATTAGGTTGCAAAAGATATCAAATGATTGTTCATGTAATTTTAGTCGTACTGTATTAAAGATCCAAAGACATCACACGATTTACTCAACAACCTTTCCTCCCTGCAGGTATCAGATAGTGGTAGAAATTATTCATGCCACCACCATCAGCAGCCTGCCACAGCTCAAGAAACAGAAAGGTACTATTTGTTGCTTTTCATCAAGATGTTTTTGGTTTTTTTTTCCCCCCTCAACTTCAGTCAGGCTATTTGGCTTACTTCTGGTTCTGTGCTGTTAAATTTTATCGCGTCAGCTTTACTAAATTTTGAACGTAAATCGTTAGCCTCATCAAAGTTAGTAATATTTTGCTTCTGTGAATATGTTTACATAAAGAATCCCTTAAAATTTGGGGCATCTGTGAACAATCCAAAAATGAGTGATTTAATGCAGTGGTCACCAACCTTTTTTGTGTCATGGACCAGTTGAGCAAAGTACAGTAGACCGGCAACCATTTTTTTCATTGCTTTTCAATTGCCAGCTTTAAAACACTAGTACTGACAACTAAGATAACCATAGAATAATTAAACATGTTAACCGATTTTTTTTTCCATTCTACTGTACAACAAATGTAAAATAAAATAAAACAGTGAACTATTAAGACACGGACCAATCAGAAATAATAAATTCGCTAATAATTTTTAAGTTATGATCTACGTACAGCGTTAGCATCGTTGCTACTTGCAAATGTGACTGATCAAAAGCTGTACAATTGATTGCTGCTTTCATCCAGTGGCGGCCGGCTAGTTATTAGAGAGGAAACTGCACGACACTGGGGGTCACCAAACCTTTTGAAACTGAGTGCTACGACTTCAGCACTGATCAATGCTAAGTTTGATACACATTGCTGAAATAACAAATGTGCTCAAATTACATTGAATAATATTACAAATTATTCATGCTAATCATTTATGTGAAGATAATATTCATGTTAACGGTTTCTCACAATAAGTGGGAAAGGGGTGCATATCAATATGCAACACTTTAGTTTATATATCTCTGCCAGTGTTCACAATGTCCCATTCATTTTGTTCTACTTGCTGCCCCTTGGTGATCTCTATTCTTAACACATCCTGGTATTGAATCTGATGACAAAAGATTTCACATTCATGTAAAATGTGTGAGGGTTTTCTACATTTTGAATCTATTCTGCAGAATTCTGCAGTACTTCAAGGAAGTTCGGTCAGCAATTGGGTTTTGAACCTGCCATGATGTGACACTGACGCCACACTAAGTAATTTGATCCCACTCCCTCGGTTTGTCTCTGTCTCTCCCAGAGCGTAAAGGCAAAGAATCAGCAGCCATGAAGGCAGACCTGCTAAGGGCCAGGGACATGAAACGATATATCAATCAGCTGACTGTTGCTAAGAAACAATGTGAGAAACGAATCCGGCTACTAGGTGGACCAAACTATGAGAACAATGAAGATGGAGGAGCCGATGACAGTGATGAGCCTCTCAGCCAGAGGGTACTCTTTTTTTTAAATTTTATTATTATTAATATTCTGTACATTTCTGACCAATCATTCTGGCTCATTTTACAGAATAAAGCCTGAATTATGATTATCTCATTGGACCAAATCCCATTTGTCTCATGTTAGCGTTTTTCCTCATGTTCAGATTCTCCTGTTCGATGACATCATGTGCAATCCAGGTTACAGGGAACATTTCAGAGATTACATGGAGAGAGTTGATAGGAGAGCTCTGATAAGCTTCTGGGAATTGGTGGAAACACTGAAAACTGCCAACAAGGTGACGCACTTAACCAAATATTGACTATACTAACTCAACGAAAGTTTGAATAAAGTACAGTTAGCGTGGGTGTGTGTCATTGTGCATTTGTATTCAACAGAATGAGGTGCCCCAAATTGTTGGAGAAATCTACCAGAAGTTCTTTGTAGAAAGTAGAGAGATTCCGGTGGAGAAGTTTTTGTTGAAGGAGATCCAACAGAGTTTAGTAGGAAACAGAGGAACTGAAGTCTTTGTGAGACTACAGGAACAGGTCAAATTTCTACTCCTAAAACTATGAGCAATAAAGCCATGCAATGTCCAAATGTTCTTCTACAGGGTCAGTTCTGTCCTTGCCAATTTCTAGGTGGCTGAGACAATGAGGGAGCGTTACTACCCTTCCTTCCTGGTTTCGGATCTCTACGAAAGGCTCATCAAACGAGATGAGCAGCACAGCAAGTCACAGTGTCGCACTGAGGAGAAGGACGAAGGGGTGAGAAAACCTGCACGGATTCTTACGATGAATGCACAATATCTGCACATGCCTCGGTGTGTACATTCCTCTTGGGGGTGTGCACATTTCAAGTTCTACGTCTTCAAGAAATATGTTTGTGTTGTGGTGTAGTGTCGGGCTCTAGATGCTGGAGAGGAGGTGTGTGATGAGGGCAGTAAAGGAATCAATGAACAGGCCAGCTACGCTGCCACTAAACTTCGCCAGCTGTATGACAAATTGGAGTATAAGAGGCAAGCCCTGGGCTCTATTCAGAATGCACCCAAACCAGATAAAAGGGTAAGGAAATATTAACAAATAATTAATGTTATTGTAACTAACTAGCTTTGTGAGGGTATGGATCGAATTAGTAGATAGATGTGAAACCTCAAGGCCCGGAGGCCAGACCCGGCCCGCCACATCATTGTATGTGGCCTGCGAAAGCAAATTGTGTCAAAAAAATTGAAATCTTTGAAATTATGAATGCTTTTACTTGACATTTGCTGTCGGTTAGCATGCCGGCTAAACTGTTTGTGTGTTTCTAGATTGTGAGCAAACTAAAAGAAGAAATAGCAGCCATGGAGAGAGAGCACAGTGAACTTCAGCGACATATCACCAGGACTGACTGGTGGTGTGAAAACCTGGGTCACTGGAGGGCTACAATTACCACTGCTGAAGTAATTTCTTTTTGATTAAATTTCTGATTTATCATATACCTTATCACAATTAGCCAGCTGATGCCCCACATCATTCTTTGGGTAGGAAGAAACAAGAAAAAATATGTCACTGGGTAGATTAGGTCTGGCAAATGCTTGACTGATTGCATGACAAATATTTCAGGTTTTTTTTCCACAAACAGTACAATCCCAGAGTGTCTTTTATTTTGTGCTATCTAATTAAGCATCGAATGCTACAGGTTTTTGTGAAAATTAATGTGTACCGTGGACATTTTAAAATGGTAAAATAATTTTTGACAAAATGAGTTGTTTTTTTTTCAGGCTACAGAGGAAGGCGGGGAAACTGTAGCTTGTTACAATGTGTGTGTCGACCTGTTGGAAGGTGAGGAGACAGTGAACAGCCGCTGGAGCGTCCAAAGAAAACTTACTGAATTCCATATGTTGCACCGCAAACTGACAGAGGTAACACAAAATCAAACACACTAATTCTAGTGATCATGTGGAAATATATTGCCAAGTCATTACTTGTGGCGATAATGGTGATGTCCAATATCACTGCGACCATTAATAATTACAGTCTTGTTCTCTCAGTGTTTTCCATCTTTGAAGAAACTCCAATTACCATCCCTCAGCAAGCTTCCCTTCAAATCCATTGACCAGAAGTTCTTGGATAAGAGCAAAACTCAGCTCAATACCTTTTTACAGGTAAATAAAAAAATATATATGATGTACAGTCACACAAAGGCCAGTATTTAGAATGCTACATGGCTATTCTTTTAAGAATTAAAGTGCTTTTTTTAAACAACTTTCTTTAGTCACATTTAAGTAGGGTTTTTTTTTTAAACTCTAGTTGTTTTCAGAAGGAAGCACAGAAAGATAAACTGCTCGCCAAGATTCAACAAAAAAATTCTAATAGTACGATAGATTCACTTCAAGTCAGTCTAACAGATCGATTGAGCTTGTTTGGTTCATGGCAGCTCAGTGGCCACACTGTCGCTGAGCAGTTCATAAAATTTCGTACATGTGTTTGCAGCGTCTGCTGACAGATGAACGACTGTGTCAGTCAGAAGCACTTTATGCATTCCTCAGTCCGTCTCCAGAACACCTAAAGGTAACCAATTTGTTCTCATTCTTCTTTCAAAGAAGCAACATGTACGAAATCAGTTTTGTCATTTCTGTGGCTATTAGCTCACACCAACTTTTAGAGTTAATTTCTAATACGTTTTTTCAAAACAGATATAAATGTGTCATCAAGGGCGACCCTTCATAGAATTGATCGTGATACTCTAAAGTGATGAAAGATGTCACCTTTACTAAGAGCTGTTTGTTTAATATATAGTACCAGTAGTATTAATTTGGTGTTGTATGACAGAAGCAATATAGTCCATTCATGTTGTGCTCCTGTCTGATGTTTAAAGGTGATGTCCATTCAGAAAAAGTCTTCTTTCTCTCTGGCCTCTTTCCTGGAGAAACTTCCTGGGGATTTTTTTTCTCATACAGAGGTACCAACTCATACAGGCTCCCTGGCCATCATTTGGACTGTGAGTGCCGCATGTGCTGTTATTGCTGTTTATAGGAGGAGGCAGACGACGATAGCGACTTGTCAGATTACGGTGATGAGACAGACGGAAGGAGAGATGCACTGGCTGAACCTTGCTTTATGCTCATTGGCGAAATATTTGAACTCAGAGGAAGTGAGTGCAACACTTCCTGCATCATATTTTGTCGCTTTAGTCACACTTTATCAATTTGAAAATTCTGTCTTGATGTCAGGCTAGCTTTTGTTCGAGGTGTGCGTTTACTTCAGAAGGAAAAATTAATTCTGTAAATCTCTACTTTTGTTTATGAACACTTAATTTAAATGCACATATTTCTGTTCATTCACTCAGTGTTTAAATGGGTGAGGAAAACCCTTATTGCACTAGTCCAGGTGACATTTGGACGAACTATCAACAAGTGAGTACAAGCGGAAAGTCAAAATGATATGAATAACATGTAATTCTGAACACGGTATCGTGCATATCCACTTGAACTTTTTGTCCTGCCCAACTGCAGACAGATCAGGGACACAGTGAACTGGATCTTCTCTGAACAGATGTTGGTGTGTTACATCAATATCTTCAAGGACACTTTCTGGCCCAACGGGATTCTGGCACCACATGTCAATGTCCGAACTGATGCTGAACGCACTGAAACCAAGGAACGAGCTCAACAAAAACTACTTGAAAATATTCCAGGTAGCAAATAAATATTGTTAGGTCTTTATTTCAAAAAGAGAGAAGGAGCGAAGTGAATTATTTAACTTTGTGATTTTAACATTGCTCTAAGTTCGAAACTGAAATGCAAGATGCACAATAACTGGTAGCCCCCCCACCCCCATTTTACCTCCTGTATGTCAGATGCATTAGCAAATCTAGTGGGCCAACAGAATGCCCGTCATGGAGTCATCAAGGTCTTCAATGCCCTACAAGAAGCGAGTGCCAACAAACATCTTCTCTATGTAAGAACACTACCTTTCTTAGTAAGGTTTTTTTTTCTTTTTGTCTGTGCAAGTGTAACTATTTTTTTTTTCTTTAAAGGTCTTGATGGAAATGTTACTAAAGGAAGTGTGTTCTGAACTCAGAGAAGAAGTTGAGAACATGTGAACAAGTACATTTTTACACTCATAATTTTTGTACTTGCTTATCTTTTATGCCCTCCCCTCCTTCCACGCACAGACACACACTCTCACATACACACTCACAATAAATATGTCTTTTCTTGCAGAATGTGCTGCCAGGAGTGAGATGAAGGGATACCCAGAGTTGGAAAAACAGGGTTTGGAATTTGTTTCAGTGGTAACCTTCAAGCATTGCGACTTTATTCATCTGTTTATTTTATCATCTATCATAAGTGGCAACTTCAGGAAGCTCCCTATCCTTGCCTGGGAAGATGATGTCGTGATCCTTTGGAAACATCAATGAGGTCAATATTAGAGTCTACTTCTTGTACTTTTACATATCTTTGCACAGGTGATAGTATCTCCAGAGCACACAATGAGCCTTGAAGATGATCTGAGTGTGATGGAGACATGATCAAAAGTCTTATTTTGTCACTAATGACAGACGACAAAGGCATCTTAATAAAATTGAGTCTTTTTTTTTTTGGAGTGGTTGCATAAAAAATATCAATTGGGGGGAACAAAAATGTGCTATGCTGGCCTTTGTAAAGTTAACCGATCATTACCGACAAAGATAGACTGACAAAGCAGTGTTTGGCCCTTATGCTGATTTGATTTGTAAAACTTGGCCTGTGAAATGAGAAAATGTTGGCCTGGCAAGCAATTGAAAGGCACTAATGTTAATTCTGGTAAAAATTGCAACTACAGTACACAGATTTGTATTATGTTCACTCAGACGAGACTAATTACAGGTATGCAGTTCACATTTATTCCAGAAGACTGGAACGTTGTTCTTGTGTGAATTGAGACTGTGAGACCTCCTTCTCCTTGATCATTAGCAGCAAACAGCAGATCTGTAGATCTGTATCACAACCAAGATTGTTTCTTAATCTAAAGCTAAGAAGGCAGCAACAAATTGTGACAGTAAAACACTTGGTTGTTGAGTCATCATGTTCAAATTGATTTGTGTAGACATTGATTCAATGCAGCAAAACAAATGAGGTTCAGGTTGCTTGTTGCCTTTGTAAAGTGACAAATATGTTGAATGCAACCTCTCAACATTCCTGCTACACAAAATCTGAGCAACACTTGTTCTGTGATTGTTGTACAGTAAAGGCTTATAATTGTGCAATATAATGCCATGTAAAAGTCATTGTGATTATTTTATTTATAATTATTGATAGATTTTATTTTTACCAAAATTGTTTAGAAAGCATTTATATAAGGAATAAATAAATGGAGAAAAAAAACCTTCACTGTGGTATTTTGTTCTCAAAAATGGCCTGAAAAAATATAAGCTCTTGACTAATCATCATGCTTTCAATGATGGGGAGACGAATGCAAGTCATGTCTCTTACTTTCCACACAAAACTGATTTCTTCAAAAAGCAAGTACCAAGCGCCCGCCCTTCATCCCTTGGATCCAAGAAGTGTCACACTTCCCGCCACTCCCTTAAAGATACAGGTAGGTCCCTGGTGATTGTAGAAAACCGCTTGATACAGTGTGGAAGAAAGGAGGAGCTGAGGAGTATTGTGGTGTTGATCGCCCCATGAGTCGTTGCCACCACGCAACAAGACAAGAAAATGTCAAACTACAGGAGGTGCAGAATAATGCTTTCAAAATAAAAGCGTTCGTTGACAGTGAAGCGGTTACCTACCGTGACTTCCGTTAAGGGGGCGTCATCGTTTTCCCTGTAATTCTTGTTGGCTCCGATTTCCAAGCAACGCACAACAGGAGAACGAGTGGCGCTGGGACTACAGGAACTTTTAACACGCGCATTCCCCAATAATTTACGGCTCAATCGGTAAGTACCGCTTTTCATTTTAAACGTGAAAATAAATGTGCTGGTCCAAACCCCAAATAATAAGATGCCAAGACGTTTTATTTTGACAAGTTATACCGGAATCTGCATTAACATTGGCGTAAATATTTAAGACGAACAAGGCGCCGCAGAACAGTTGCTAGGTACGAGCCATTCTACAGGTAAATAACGTGCATATTACGAACTAATGGGGAAGTTTGGCGAACAGCGTGAGACGTTAGTATCCACACATTTGATTTAATGTGAGGTATTGTTTAGCTTTGCTGGTTTAATTGTTCGCTTTAACTGTTATATTCAGGCAAACAGGTTAGCTAAACCTTAAACTATGGGATTGGATTAGCTTGCACAAAATGCAGTTAACCTAATTGATCGTTCGTGCCTTCAATGTAATAGCTGCGCTCGCTACTATTTATAAATACGTTTAACGCCGTGTGTAGCTCAATAGCTTATTGCTCGGTGCTTATGTGGTTGCCTGACAACGGAAATTAAAGAGCCAGCAACCGCATTTATTCATTTGACTGGGAATGAATGGACAGCACCTACAAATTCATTTGAACTAGACCAGGGGTGTCAAACTCATTTCACATGGTGGGCCACATACGGCCTCGGTAGATGTCAAGTGGGCCGGACCATTAAAATGATACAATACTTTGCTATAAATAACCAAAACAATATGTCTTTCCTTTGTTTTGGTATAAAGAAACACAAGAACATTAGGAAAATGTTGAAATTTAATGAACATATCTTTTACAAAACATTTCATGAAGCACCTTACATTTCCTTCGACAAATGTGCAATTTACTTTTATCATTCACATATATGCATTGCAACTGATCCCACTGATTGTACAAACTTTAACAAGTAATTGGTATTGAAAAATATAGTAATGCACTTTAAGATTAAACAAGATTCATAAAGAAAGCAAGTTTTAAAGCATTTACACGTGCATATAAAATCTAAATGTAATCCCTGCCTACACCTTACAAACTAAGGAGAGTGCTATTAAATGTGTAAATGTGAGAGTGCTATTGATAGCGTCTGCTGTCATGGGTCTGTCTCAGTGACAGACTGAGGCTGCTGTTGTCTTCTTCTCTGATCAAAACAGTGTCCCCTTGCGGATACTCAATGAATTGCACCTGATTAAAAATATTAATTCTGTGTCTTTAATGCATTTTTTTCACTTTTACATTATCCTGCGGGCCTGATTGAACCTACTTGCGGGCCGGTTCCGGCCCGCGGGCCGTATGTTTTACACCCCTGAACTAGACCAAACGGGTGTTTAAGCCACCCCGTTTGAAAATGTAACTCGTCTGACAGAAATCACTGGGTAATGTGATTCCTGGGTCATTCCAGGCAATTTAGGCATCAACATGTTTGGAAAAAGCCACCACTTCCTTTTTTTTTTTTTTAGAATCTATCTGCATTTAGAAGAGCGAGATTATCTTTTGTGGCTCACATATAGACGACAAAAATTTCCACAACAAATGCATGCCCCCGTCTTTTGTACATGGATTATTTGACATTTGGGAGAGAGGGGCAATTCTGTTTTTGAGATAAACGAGATGTCCTTAAAACATTACAAAATCAACTGTTGATGATATATGTTGGTTGGATTAGTTCTCTGCGTTCTCTGGTTTATCTCATTGCATTCGAGACTGTGTTTCACTACATTGGAAACTGCATGGCGTTGGATTCTTAAATTAAATGTTTTCATACCGTTGGATTGGAAGATGTGTACTAATGTTTCGGCCACCTCATTCACCAAGCATCACTCTCTGGGACTTTCTTCGGTAGGGTTATGATAAAGATATTGTGCATTGAACAAAAAACTTCAATATCTACTCCTCATTTGTAATAATTTCCACAAATGTGTCTATTCATTTGCTGTTATGATAAATTTGTGAAATTGTAAAGAGACTTTCTGGACATGTATGCCACGATGGTGTTTAGGGGATTTCAGGTGGTATTTTAAGACTGTACCTTTTGCCAGATTGAGATGGAAGATGAGCTTGAGCTCTTCATCAGGGAGCGGAAGGCAAGGGTGGCCCAAGATAGAGCTAGTTTGGAGCAAGATCCTCCTTACATGGAAATCCAGGTGAGTTGGCATATTCTTCAAAACCAGGCTGATCAAATGTTTTTTTTTTTTTGTCCACAAACACTCCAATATTTGACGTTATGGAAAGGCTGAACCCAATACTCTTCTGTATTATGTTTATTTTTATACTGTTGACGTGAGCCACTTTTCTAAGTAATTACGTATATTTTCATCTGACAGGCAAAACCTCATAGAAGCCATGGGTCCCTGCTCAAGGAGAACATTCCACCCAAGTTAACTGCACAGGAGAATGGTACATGATCATGAGGGCTGGGTGATGCACCTTTATTGGATCCAAATCGAAATATGGACATTCAAGCTATTAACATCGAAATGAGGATTACATCAGTTACTTGACCTCGCCACACTTGTGTAGCACAGAAAGCTTACACGCAAGTCGTCTACTCCGTGTTCGCCGACAAAGTATATATGGATGGTACACTTACTTTGTGTTTTATAACATTATGTGACCATATTCAAAATTACCAGTGGATAAAATAGCAGAGCTTGTGAGTGAGCCTCACCTTTCAATATATCTATAATAATATCGTTCTCGTATTGTTATTAAGATATCCGGCAAACATATCATGATAGTAAATTTTGGCCATATCACAGAGCCCTAATGACTACACACTAATCCATAGTTGTAAATTTAAAGGAGCCACATCTGCTTTTGGTTCATTTGGTGTATTTCTGTCAGAAGAAAGCAGCAATGTGGGTCTTCCCCTCGGTGTGGAGTATGAAAAGAAGAAAAAAAGGCTTCAGCATGAGCTCCGTATGGACTACAGACGCTACATTGCACAGGTGACAGATTTGTCATGCTTTCATAAAAGTCATGATTCATCCCACTGACAATTCCCAAGTGCACAAATAATGACAGCCTTTCAACTCCCTGCCAAGTGAAAATTCCACTACGGCTTGCGCCATTTAGAAAACTGAATTGATAAACGGGGCTCGACACTACGTTTTGCAGTGTTAGCACTGGTGCGACCAACTTTTTCAGTTGGTCCCACCGCATAGGATTTGGTAGCAACCATTTTTGGAGAGGTATAGCATGATCATGTTTGCTGATCTCATTTGGAACACCGTATTTTCGTACCATGTAAAGATGGACTCGACATGTTTGCAAAATATTTAGCTGTAATAAGAACTGTTTGCAACAAGCAGCGGCTGACAAAACAGGTCAGTTGTTTTATGTAACTTTAAAAGAAGACAAAAAGGGAAACAAAACCATGGTAAGGAACTTAAAACATAAGTAAAAAGCAGTGAAACGATAACTGAAAGCTAAACAACTTGGAATTACTTTTAGTTGTATTACCGGTAATTCAACAAAATACGAGGATACCAATTATAATGCTTTTGATTACATAAAAAAATACATTTTAAACATTTTTGAACCCAGAACAACAATTAAACATGGAATATCAAACTGTACATTACATCCCTCTTTCTCTAGCAAAATGGTGTCCTCAGACAGCGCCCCCTTTCACGGAGGGACGTCGGCACTCTGACAGAAGCCCATAAGGAGTCTCACAGAGCTCTTTCCCCTCCTGAGAGTCCCTTATACCAGGTCAGACGAGAGATGCTTGTGGACCAGGAGCCAGAGGGGGAACATTACACAGAGGAGAAGCTATCGGAGGTCACAAGTAGCAGGCGACTGGCGTTGGACTGCAGTTCCAAGAAGACACATTTCAAAAACGATGATGGGAGGTAGTTGTAACACAACTTTTCGCCTGTTTCTTTTTCTGTATGTTCTGTGTGCATCTTTTAATTAAGCTTCGGCATTTTCCCAGGGAGGAGAGTGAGAGTCCTTCAGGTTTTGCCGGCCAAGGTAGACGATCAAGAGCACTGAACAAATCTGATGAAGCTGAATTTTCTACTGGCCTTTTAATTGGTAAAAAGGACTTGCATAACACAGTTAAGTTGAACCACTGCCAACAAGCTGCCCTGTGACCTTCACAGTGATTCTGAATAAAATACTCGGACAACCCCTTTTCTTTCAGGAGAAATTGATACAGATGAAATTCTACAAAGGAGGAAAGAGCGCTACAGAGTGGAGCTGCAGGAACAAATAGCTGAGCAACACAGAAACAAAAAAAGGCAAGTGTATTCACCACAGGGCTCTCGACTAACTTTTTGTACGGGTTGTACTCATCGATTTTTGTATAAAATGCAAACTATCGTCCGATCCCGATCCAGTCACTCGCATTGATGTAAAGTCCAATTATGATTCACTTCCTGGTTTGGTCTCTAACACCTCAAGAAATGGGCAAAAATGTTGATCATTGTTTTCTAAATTTAAGAAAAAGAAGATGTTTGACTTGTGACAAATGACTTTGATTGAACAAAATGATAATCAGTCTGCTTTCATGGAGGACTATAGAAATCAGAATATTTTGTGTTGAAAGACTGAAGTCAGAGCCTTTGGACAATTTTTAAGTTAAACGATGGATCTAAACGATGAGTCGGTTGTCAAACGAGTGTTTAATTTTATAAACAATTGTTTTCCAATTAATTGTTGCACCTCCAAATGTGTTATGTTTAAGCATTTATTCATGTTGGATTCTTTGTATAGGGAGAAAGATTTGGAGCTGAAAGTTGCAGCAACAGGAGCAAACGATCCAGAGAAACAGGTCAGCATATATCTGACATAGGGTTTTACCATATATCGTTCGAACATGGTCATCGCAATGTACTTATGCGCAGTAGTGACATCACCGGTCCTGCTATGTAGGAGGCAAATTAACTTTGTGTTGTCATCTGCAATCAAGGGCTACAGGTACTGTATTTTCTACACTGTAAAGCACTTGGGATTATAAAGCGCAACCGATCCCACGCTGCCTGCACACAAGTCAGGCGAGTGTACCACTACACCATCAGCGACTTAGTGTTGGCGAATGCACATGTCAATTAGTGTCGGGCAGAACCCTTTCAGGTTCCAATTGGTTCCTGCTAATAATCACCACTACATGGCATAGGAACACTAATAGCGAAACAACTCATTTGCCAACTCAATATAAAGAGACTGTGACACCATATATAAGGCACATCGGGTAATAGGGTGCACTGTCAGCTTTTGGGAAAATTGAATGCTTTTAGGTGCACCTTTTAGTGCGGAAAATACAGTACTTTTTATTCAATGATAGTGCATGAGTACAGTTTGACAGATAACAAATTATGCTCCAACAAACAGGCAAAATGGTGTGTGTCAAAAAGTACCGTCAGGTGTGCTCATCCAACCTTCATATTATAAAAAGGCAATGTCACAATTCATTGACAAAACAGACAGCAGGAAAAGCAATCGTGGACAAATGAGCAGAAAAGAGTCAGTGGTAAAAAGTAAATACGTTAAGGCTGATAAATATATGGGGGCAACCGTCATTCAGAGCACAACATCCTTAAAATTGCCACAAATGTGTCAGGACAGAAACCTCCCTGAGTGGCCATATTTACTTCTATAAACGCATGGCACCATGTGACATGTTTTGTGTACAAGCGTGTCACTTCACGGATGAGTTCCGTTCCCATTAAAAGTCACATTTGTTTTTATTACGTGAACAACCACACAAAAAAAAATCTGATTGGGCATCATATCCTGCAGCGTGAACATAACATGTTCGTGGGCGATGTAAATGACATGGACTCTTAGGTCCTCCACTTCATGTCACAAAGCTTTTGAATGACATTTAACTCCTAGGTTATCATCTCCTTGTCACAAAGCTTTAATAGCAACCCTCTATCAAAGTGATTCACAGAGAACTTAAGTGAGACGTGTCAGGGCAACCGAGACTTTGAAAAGAGGGGCTTCGGGACACAAAAGAAACGAAAGACAATGTCCATGACAGACCAAAGCTACAGAAAGAAGACAGCTGCAGTCCTCAATCTTAGCTATGCAACCTTGGCAAGCGAAATGAGGTGATTTCCTTTTGTGGCCATAAAAAGACACTGTATGCTCCACTGTACTGTGTTGTTTTGATCTTGTAGTCAATGTTCTACGCATTTGTACTTAGTTTCCACAATGTTTGATGATTGTGCACAGTGTCTGATGGTACCAAGCTGCAAAGAAAGCAAAGCACCATCTGGAAAATTCTGACCACTTGAGTTCAGGGGCAACTTAAATCCTCATAGCACCTGTCCTGTATGGAGTTGTTGGCCACAGCAGAGTTTAGGCTCATCCAAGCATTTTAACATGATCTAAACCAAACTTACCTTTACAAACAACTGAAAACTTGTTTTTGAGAATGATCAAAATTGTTTGATTAAATTTACCCGTAAACGACTTTGAAAACCGTTAGTCAATTCTGATCATGTCTCTTGGACAGTCTGGTGATGCTCTCATTTATAGCACACTTGTGTGTGTCTGTGTGTGCACATTAGCCCAACCGAATCAGGCAGTTCGGACTGAGCAAGAGAAAAGAGTCTCGGCTGTTGGGGCACTCCATGTTGGGACAGAGCGAATCATCATCCAGCTTACCTAATCATGACAAGACCGGTGTTGGAGACAGGCTGATGCCTGCACAGAATCAGCCCCATGTAGCCTTTCAGTCTCCATTGTTGGAGTGCAATGGAGGTGGGCTGTCTCCAGAAAGACAGCCTTTTAGCCTCTCCTTTCCCAGAGTGATGGACACTTCCAGGTATACATTGTGTTATTTACTGTCACTTTTTTATGACTCGTTGTTGGAAACATTTTTGCTATGCAAGGTTTATTAACCAGAAGAGATGCTCATCCTGATTAGATTTTGTGATTGCGGAGGGACTACCCCCCCCCCCCCATTTTTTGAAAAACAATGTGTTTTTTTTTAACATTGTATAGTACTAGCCTCAGATTATAATTTTTGTTGTTGTTTTTAGTTGACTGGCCCATTCCTGTACATCAAATGACCTACAATCCTTACACCATGACAAAATGATCAGTTTAATTTTGTGTCATTCCTCAGAATTCCTTTGCTCTCTCCTCATCCTGCTCACATAGTCAGTCCCTATCGAGAGCCCCATTACAATTACAGCAACAGAAACTTCCTTGACCCAAACCTTGCCTACTGTGAGTACTAAACTCTTCTGTTGAATACGAGCCACTCTCTCATTTCATTTCAAACCACAATCAGCTTTCACCATTTCAATGAATCTCCCCATATAGATGGTCATTTGTCTTACCCTGCTGCGGGACTTCCCCTGTCTTACTATAACATGCCACCGGGAGGAGCTGTGTGCAGTCAACTGAGTGACACAAGCCCCCAAAGTGGAAGCAGTTTACCTGAGCCCACTCCACAGTAAATATCCTCGCTTCTCTGTTAAAGCTGTTTTTCGTGAGGACCCAATGTGCATCATATTAATTTGTTTTGATGAAACATCCTTTATTAATCTGTAGGCCTTGTTTGATTTTACCGCCCCAAAGTGTTGAATCTAGAATGAAACCAATTTAACCCACATTGTTATGAGTGCTGCCAAAATGTTTCAAAAAATGATGCACATGGCCACTACAGAGCCCAGATGGTTAAATAGTTGCAGCCCTAGTTGATACCCATCTAGCGATTATTTTAATAATTGATTAATCTCTTGACTGAGAGATTAATCAGATAAAAAAAAAAATCGTTTCATTTCCATCCCTTTATTTCAAGACATGACATTATTTCAAATTGACAGTGCAGAAAATTGACAAATATAAATTATGATTCAGTTACTGATTCGGTCTGTAACATGTCAGATACATTTTCATCATTGTTTCCCGAAGTAAAAGAAAATGTTTCATTTTGATTCAACACAGAGATAACGAGTCCATTTTCATGGAGGACTACATAACGCAGTTATTTCCAATTGCCTATTTAAGATTTCATCGAAGTATCATGTTAAGTCTTGAAATTTCTAATAGGTTACTAGGTTAAATGTTAGTACAGTAAAATGGTAAAATAACAAAATGGTCTTTGCAGTGCATGTTTTTTTTTTCCCCTTCCCCGATCCTGGCAGGCCCACTACTGAGACGGTTTCAACAGCCCCCTATACTGGGCTAGTCCCCCCAGAGAGACCCAAATCAAACAGGGAAAGGACATTGAACTATGGAGAAGCCCTGAAAAAACAGGTAAGGCGTATTGTAGAAATAATTAGTTTTGTTAGAAACGCTCTGCATAAACAATAACATCTGATTCCTTTCATTATTTTGTCATAATGCCTTTGTTGTAATTGTGCATATTGCTGCTGTGACAATTTCATTTCACCCATGGATGGATGCATCCCTCCACCAAAGACAATTCGATACGATTGTCAATACGTGGGGTACGATACGATTCTGGGATGTAACGATTTTAAAATGTTACAATTTGATTCAGTGGGATTACGATTTGACATGTTACGGCTGTAGTATTTGGTAAGATATTTACAGGCTGTAGATTTTGTCATGATATTTACAGTTGAACCTTGTTAGAGGGAGAAAAAAAAACAGGGTGTCACAGTGTACTAGTTAGCACCAAGCACAGCAGTGTTTTTCGAAGGCAGTGAATGTTGCCTTCACGTCAGGGTTCGTTCAAGGTCACAAACATTCACTCAACATTTGCCAGGCATTCACCTGTAGTTTTGTACTTTAGAGCTGACCTGGGCATATTAAGCATTTTCTTGCGACCCCCCCCCCCCAAAAAAAAAACTAAAACAAAAAAACTTGGGCGGCCATTTTGCGAACATTTGCGACCTTGTAAAAACTCTGACCGTGAACGTTCATTTTTCTACAATCGCAATTGTTCGCCCCTCAGTGGGGTAAGGGCTGTCAGAGCACTAAAACATGCACTTTGGACTGTGCGCCCGGATTATTTTATTTATTTTTTAATTAATTAATTTTTTTATGAGCACACCTTGAAAAACCGGGAACATTTAAAAGCCTTGCCAGTGTGGTATTTATTCATGTAAATTTGGCTCAGACAAACTGTGTGAAAATGTGAATTGGTTGAAGAGAAGTTTGAAGAGTGTGAGATTCATTCAGTGCATCTTAGTTTGTGATATGTTGGCAGAACGATGCCAGTGAAAGGAGCAGCAAGCTATTGAACAAGGTAAAATAGGTTAGCAGCCCTATTGAAACCTTGGATCCTCGGTTGGACAGACGTGTATTTAGTAGATGTGTTTGTTAGACTGTCAGATGTTAAATGCTCCCATGCACCACCATTACTGCTCCTCTCTTCCTTGTCTTTTCTGTAGTGCCTCTCATCATTTGTGTATGTCGGATCCTATTCTCGCCATACACATGTTTTATCCTTGAAGTACAGTATTCTCTTGTATCCATACAAAAAGGCAGGTTTTTATTATTAAAACATATCACTGGGGTATTTTCTGGGTCCTGCTAGAGCCCTGGATAAAGCAATTACGGTACTTAAGATACCCATTTTGATGCAGTATTCAGTACAGAAATGGACTTTTGTTGTCCAATGGTTGTTGCGCTAATGTTAAGTATTGTATCCTGCCATTATTTTGCATAGCAGAAGACATGATCTTAATTTAATCTTAGTGAGGAAAAAATACGCACCCTGACAAAACTATATAAACTTGAGGAAATTGCAATATTACTCCAAATTGTAATACGTACAGTAGTTAAGTTATTATGGGAGTACATTTGATGTATGATCGATTTGGTCAGATGGAATAGAAACCAAATTTAGCCACAAATCATCGAAGAATCACTGGTTTGAGCATAAGTAGGGCTACGTGGTCTTCATCTGATGAAAGGAGCACTGTTTGTTTTGAAGATTTTGGAGCAGCAGGAGCGGAAACGAGTAGAGAGGGAGGAGCGGGAGCGTTACGAGGCCAAGCTGGAGGCCGACATGAAGAGGCATCAGCCTTGGGGTCGAGGCGGCGGTGGAGCCCCACTCAAAGACAGTACAGGAAATCTCATCGGTGTGTCCTACTGTCACCCTCAAAGTTTTGCCTAATAATACCCAATTTGATAACTTCACTACACTCCTTTGTGTGTGTATATTATGGTAAGCTTTTGTTTTCTCGTGACCAGCTGACCTCAAGCAGATGCACAAGTTGAATGAAGAGGCCCACAGTAACCCAGAGTGGCAGCAACGAGCCCCAGCTGTGATAGCCCCCTGCCCAGTTGAGCACTCCAACTCCAAAGATAGGATCTCTGGTACTGTAGCAATGTTGCATACCGTCCATAATTCTGAACTGAAATCTTCCTCTTCAATCAAGCTATCGCTTTATCCGGACTACCAATCTTTGAGCAGTCCTGTTTAGAGTTTCACAGTACTGCTACTCAGAGCTGCAAGGAGTAGCAAAGAGCACATCAAGGAGTTGAAGAAGAGGATTGTTCTGCACTTTTTCCCATTTTTTCATCTTTTCATTTGGGTTGCTTTTATATTTATCTTTATTACAGTTATTATTCTGGTAGAAGTGTCCCCAGACAGGCTTTCTTACTTCTGTTACAGCACTCTACAGCAGGGGTGCCCAATACGCCAATAGCAATGACCGGGAGCCAGCGAATTGGTCCCAAATTGACCACGAGGGGTGGGAGGAGGAAATAGGAGGGTGGAGGGGGGGATTTGCGTGTCTGTGTGTTTCAGTTTCGTTCATGTTAGGGGCCATTCCGACTGTTGCTCGTCGTGGCGTGCATGCGTGCATATGCGCGTGTGTGCATAGTTGGGCACCTGCCCGCATGCCCAATCGGGTCGATCGCGTGAGGTTGGTTGCTTCAAAAGCTGATTTTCGGTCAAAAAAGTTTGCCCCCCCCCCCCGGTGCTACAGTATACTGTATTCATGTTATACAGTATGCTCAATTTCAGGTAATCAGTATTTTTAAGATAATTTCATTTTCCAGGTCATCGGACACACATGTCGATTGAAGAGGCAAGCAGTAACCCAGAGCAGCAACAGAGAGCCCCAGTTGTGGTTGCAGCCTGTCCAGCTGAGGATCCCAACGACAGGATCTCTGGTACTGTTGCAAAGAAAAGAATCAATGACAATTGTTCTGCTAAATATATTCCACAGCTGGCTACTTCAATTAGCAAAATGGAGTGGTCAAAACTAAGAAAATATTTCGCAGGTATGGCTGACATGACTACAGGTATTGCTGACAGCCTTAGGAGGCCTGAATGTGCTTAGATATGAGCTCTAAAGTTGTACATCATGTTGTGAATGTCTGTGGCCGATGTGAAGATGTTTGAAGTAAACTCTAAATCACGTGTGTCCAAGTCTGGTCTGGGCCAATATCTTTTCTGCAATCCCAACTAGCGGTAGTGTTTGGATCAGAAGAATGAGCTGGGATACAACTTGGTGAGCGCATTTAGTGCAGTGAAATACACTGATGGCTGGCCATCCAGAGATTGTCTTTGGATAAGAAATGACATTTGGACACAGTCTTGTGACTTAAACATGAAGAATAAAATGGAATGTGTTGTGGGAAACATGAAGATGGGGAGAAATGCGCCCCCCCCCCTCCAAAAACAAACAAACAAAACAAAAAAAAAACCCGAATCTGAAGCGACATCTTACAAAACGGGTACCCAGGTTTGGTCCTTGAGAGCCCCTATTCAGCCTGTTTTAGATGTCTCCCTATTCCAACACACCGGATTCAAATGAAATCTTTTTTTTCTTAATGCATTGCCGAGGTATTGGATCGTGACTCGCTTTTGGCAGATACTTAAAACCGAAGACAAAGTACAAATTTGGTGACTAGTGTAATGTAATTTTTTTTATTTTTCCCCATTTTCCCCCTCAATATTGCAATTGCAATTTAATGTGCTTTTAATTTTTTTTCAATATCCTCTACCAATGTTTTTTTAACAAACTAATCTATTTCATATCAGATTTATAATACATACAGCGATCCCTCACTTATCGCAGTTAATGGGGACCGGGACCCTGCCGCGATAAGTGAAACCCCCTCCCCCCACACCCCCCCCCCCTCTCCACCTAGGAATTTTTTTGTAAGTGCATGTGGGTAGCAGCATGTTTAAAATATGTAAACAATGATTATACTTTACATATTTGAGACAAAGACTACAGCAGTACATGTATTTAATTTTTAAATTATAAAACCTTATACAGTAATTAACATTCATCAGTAATTAACATTCATCAGCGTTGCCTTCTGAGTGAGGCGAACGAGAGTTAACAGTGTGATGAAACACACCGATCTGAGAGTCAACAGCGTGATGAAACACAAGGGAAGGGGCTGGGTGGGGCTGCGAAGATGCGCAGCCAATCAGCTCACGTGATGAGCTGATTGGCTTCATTTAGAAGACAGTTTATCATTCAGAATTGTTAACTTACTAAATACTTTTAAGGTGTTTAAGCATTCACAACCATTTCACAAAATTCTATCAAACAAATGTAATGTAACCTCTGTATACCCTCTGCCCGTCTCAGGACGATGGGGTGCAGAGCTTTCAGCCGCTCTGACCCCAAACTCTGGAACTCACTCCCACCCAACATCCGAAATATTGATTCTCTTCCCACATTCAAATCCCATCTCAAAACCCACCTATTCAAAATCGCATACTCAGTTTAAATTAATCTCTTCTTTTATTATTTATAATTTTATCTGTAGTTTTATTGTTCTTGTTTTGATTGTAAGGTGTCCTTGCTTGTTTTGAAAGGTGCTTATAAATAAAATGTATTATTATTATCAACATATATCAGTAAGTCATAAATCAGATTACAATGATGATACAAACAAATCTGTGGCTTTATTATTTCCATCTTTTCATGTTTCATGAAACAATATGTAAACATGTGAAATACATTTCTTAAGCACCACACGTATCTAGACACTATACCATTGAAATTACATGTATGTAAAAGCCTACTGTCCAAAATGAATCTGTGTCCCTTCCCAAAAATTACAGGCTTTTTTAATTTGAAAATTGCATTTTACTCCATTGTGGTGTCGATTTGAATTAGATTAAATGAAATATTATCGGCTTGACTTAAAATAATAATATTTTTTTATTTTTTAGGTTTCACTCATATTCAGACGCCCCAATTTTCCAGGGGCAGTGTGTTGACCAACCAGCCAAGACCACAGCAACTCGATGAGCAAGACAAGTACAAAGCTTACCTGAAAAAGCAGGTATCTCGTAAAGCAGCTTTCGTTCAATATGACTGATTTTGATTGGTAAATGACGCTAATGCAAATCAGAATCTTTTGGTCTTCAAACTCCAAACTCAGAATTGAGATTCGATTTTGGTTGTTTGACCGGAAAGAGTGCCATTTTGTTAAATTGCACACAGATTTGGAAATTCGACAGGTCATGACTATCATCTGGATATTGTTGCACACAATTTTGTGTGGCTACCAATGTATTGTCTAGCAACAAACTAAAAGCAGCCACCATTCCCCTTCTCAAAATTGGCCTCATCCCTCCATGCTCCAGCATACCTCCTCGGTAAGGCTGATTTAGGCTGGGAATTTAGATAGAAACTGCCTTTGCTTTCAGATTGAGGAGAAACTTCATAAACAGGCAGAGGAGAGGGAACGGAACAGACTGGAGGATGAAAAGCTTGAGAGGAAGGTGGCAGAGCAGATGGCTCGTATCAAGAGGGAATATGAAGAAGAACAAGAGAAGAAGAAACGGAAGGAGATAGAGGTAAGGTGCTTTTTGTTCAAAGGCACCTTGCCCAAAAACTTAATTCTGGATCATTTTGTGGGGTGTGTGGAATCTGCATCACAGCAAAAGGCCAAGGAACAAGAACAGCTTAAGCTGGTAGAACAGAGGAAGATGGAAGCAGAAAGAAAGAAGACTGAAGAGAGGGAGAAAGCAGCGCAGAAGCAACGTGAGCAAGCGAAGCATGCTCAGGTACGTTGACTCTGGTCTCCGTTTGGTCACATGTCTCCCCTAATGAATTGTTAGGACAATAACAGGTAAATGAAAAATGAGAATTTTTTTTTTTTTTTTGAAATGTTGCAATGAAAGTCACAAAAGATTCTACTAATTCGATTTTCCCCAGTGGGTCATACTGTATATATCATTTATTTTTTAACTTTAGGTTCACCGGGAGTCGTCGGCTCCAGTTCCAACTCTGCAGAAGAGTCCCAGGTCATCAATTGTTGAGAGCCGTTACTCCACTGCTGCCCTGTCTGTGAGTCTCACTTTTGCGCAAATAAATAATATAAAAGTAAGAATGCGGACATGATTCTAGCCTGCTTACAGAGTCTGGACAGAGCAAGAATCTGCTTCCGATCTTGTTAGCTTATAGAACAGAAATGCTTTTCTTTCTTACAAGTTTCTTTTTTTCTGGTTGAAAATGGCGTGTGTGTGACCCTGACATTACCACTTTTTTCTATTTTTGTCTTCAGGAGCAATCTATGTCTGGTCACAGATCTCCCCCTGTTCCAGCTTGTAGAAATCAACTACGAGCTGCAGGTGCGTACATGCAGAGTGTGTTAATATTATTACTAGCAAAAAAATTATGAACTGCTTTGCGTCCATAAAATTAAGTTGAACTCCCTTTCGGGTACAATTTGGAGCCGTATTTTATTAAATTAAACTTCCCATGGTACTCTGCTTTCATTCACATAAATCCATATCTATACAAAGACGCTTCTCTGATGTGCGTTAATAGTGATTACCAAGTGATTTAGCCATGCATGTCCTGCTCTGGTCCCAGGTAGTTGGTAGTTTAGTGTGTTGGTTAAGGGCACCTCTGCAGTGCTCCATAAAAACACCATCTCTCTCGCAGCGTGAACATATTCACCACCTTTTTGGTACTCTGTGCGGAAGATCCAGCAGTAGTTGGAATCGATCTCAAAACAGCAAGCATTGATTTTTGAGTCTTTACCCAATAACTGTCAGCAATGTAAATTTATAGCATGACATCCTAGCCTTACACCAGTTATAATCATTCCAACAAAAACTAGTACCACGCAACAATTACGTCTTCTGAGCATTATATGTTTTCTTTTTGGTGTGTAACACTTATTAGAAGACCATGCGCTTTGTTTAAGAAAATTGAGAGTTTGTGTTCCCATTCTATTGTTGCTTTCACCGAATTGATCATTCTATGCATTGTTTATATTTTCAGGCAGTAAACTTGACGTGTACAGTGAACTGTCAGCGTTGCGTCGGCAGCTTCGTGCAGAGCAAAAGCGACTTGAGAGTCATCTGCAGCAGGGCTTTTGTGATGAAATGGACCCCGTAATGACTGGAAGGTCAGATCCCTTACGTTTTCCAATGTTCAGCTGACAATTGCAGCATCGCCCGAAACAATTTCATGTATAGCAGTGAGACAGAAAATTAATGCTCCCGAGCTTGATTTGGATTAAACACCAAGGTATAATAAAAAGCAATGCTAAAAATAGCTGGGTCTCATTATTTGCAGTGATGGATAGACTTATATGGCTGTGTAAATTTTCCGTTGATTATTTAAAATGTTTCTCTCTCCATTAACACAGACAATCACGTCCACGAGTGGATGTTTTTAATATGGCGATGCTGCGGCTCCAGGCTCCGGTTCGAAAGCCCCCCTCCAGAAACATGGAACCAAGTAATCTGCTCCAAATTCATGACTCGCTTCAGCTCGATTACACAGGTTGATAAACTTAAGCTTTTAATTGTATTATTTTCAGAATAGATCACGGCAGCAAATTACCCCTGACTGCTTCGTATGTGTATGTCAGGTCGTGAATCCAGGTTGAGCTCCGTGGAGGTTGAGAGGATGGAGAGAGTGGGCGCGGCCAGCAGGAGGAGGCGTGTCTACAATGAACCGCATCAGAAGCTCAGTAGCCAGAGGCCCTCATACACGCATGGTCGGAGAACAGTGCTTCTTTTTAATTCTACTTAATATAGATAAAGTAAACTTGACCTTTTTGAGTGTGTCTGAATGATGAACTGGCTTCATGAGACTGCCATGTCCTTAATGATAAAAAGAAAAATTCAGGAATGACTCAAGTTATTCAAAATATGTAGGGGTGCATCTGTAGTCAAAAGTTCTATGGCCACTCACATGGTCACAATCTTCAAAGGCCTTTCTACACCATCTGCCACAAACGTTGACACCACATGCATCTGTGCCATGGCCCCAAAGAAGGGAATTTGGATCAAATGTGTGCAAATGCATGCTTTTTAAAATGGAAAAAAAGAAGTCCAATTTTAATCTGTATTTCTTTGGCGTTGGGGGCAACTACGCTGAGAACAATGGATTTCATCCCACTGGTCTTTCATCAAATTATGTTTCATTGATACTCTTGACCAATACAGGGCTCGCTAATAATGTGCCTGCTGGCACTCGGTACCCCAAGGACATCTGAGTAAGCACGTTGGTCTCTTCTTAAAATTGCTGACCAGTAATGGGACATTGTGATTTCCCAGGAATGCTGTAGAAGTGCTCATTGGAAAATATAAAAACTTGGAGAGATTTGGACAAAAAGTATTGCCTAGTAAAATAAGTGTCTTTGTTAAATCCTTTGACTTTTGTGGCAAATCCCTTAACGTGATCAATGTCTTCACAGAATATGATTAAAGGTCATTTGAGCCAATTTGTTATTTCAGAAGGGTGTATCAAACTGGTAATTTTTTGTACTGTAGGGGTAGCTTTCATTTCAGTTGATTTGAAAAGGCTGTAAAATACATTTGTTCTTAACTCACTATCATATTGGCTAAATTGTCATGTCTTTTGTCAAAAAGTCTACCCTAATTTTTCCAACGGGATGCCATATGTACAAATACGCAGTATGGGTTCTGAGGTTTTGTTCCATTTGTAATTTGTGGAATGAGTTCAAAGATTTGACACTAGGCTTCTTGTAGTGAAAAATGTAAGCCATTTTTTGGAGGTGTAAATATAAATGTGAGCAATTTGTTTTTGCTAATTGTGGAAGGCATAAAATAAAACTTTTGTGTTTCAGGCGATTTTGATGTATGCCCTACTCATCAAAACGATCTGGTGAGCGACAAATAATGGTTGCTTTGTCACCTCAGTATTTCTTCTGTGAACTTCACTGTAACCTTTAGCGTGGAGTTGTGAATGGGGGGGGTTTTGTGTTTCAGGAAAGTGTGATGGGGCGACATGCAAGAGGATCTCTCCTCGAGTCGGATAGCGCTTTTCTTGGTAAGAGAGCTGTGCTTGAAACTGATTAACTCAAAGCAACTTAACATGGGTTGTTTTCAAGAGGTCAAATAATACAGTGTTGAAAAAAATCTTTATTTTCAAACTTTGTCCTGTGGTTAGGTTTGACTAATTTTCTGATTTTGGGTGTTCTCAGCCCCTTTGGGAGATGCTTTTTCTGTGCCAAGCTCCCCAGAGGCTGAGACGACGCTGCTCTCAGCCCGGGAAAGGAGGAGGCTGACCAAACAATCCCAGCATTCTCTGGTGCTAACCTTTCCATAACTTAGTGTACATACTGCAACCATGTTATTCATCTCAGTGCTCCTGTGACATTTGTCCTGTTATAATGCAACAATGATGAGCCTTTACTCATTACTAATCTTTTGTTTCACATCCTCTGATGTTTAGGAACTAGACAACCCCACCCATTCAGGTAGCAGGAAGCAAAGAGAAGCAGAGTCGAGCGGCGAGGAAAAAAGCCAGGAAAAGATGTCCCCCGCTTGTGGGGGCAACAGAGCCGGTACAGCCTGTGACATATTTAGAAATGTTAAAAGCTATGTGGATTTATAACGAGTGACTACTGTTCCTTGATCTCCAGGAACAGTGGACCTATCTGATGATGACTTGTTGCCTCCCCAAATTTCTCAGCTCACTCACAACCGTCAAAGTTCAATAGAATCCTTCTCGACTGATCCCTGGATGCGACCGGGTACTTCAGAAACTCTCAAATGTTTAGAGGAATCCATGAAAAGGGACCGTTTGACAACATAGGAGCCTATCCAGTCTGTACCTGACTTACCACATGATATTTCTGTTTAATAAATGACAAAAGAATGGGTCAGTGGGAATTCCTAATCAATATCTTGGTGTCAATATTCACTGAGTTTACAGGGACACTTTATTTTACAATGTACTGATGCAATAACATTTTCAATAAATTATTCTTATGGCTATTTTATAACTGGTTTTCTTTTTTCAAATAAAACTTGAATGATGGTGACGAAGTGCAAACTGCTTGATCAGGGCCCACCGGGGGTGTGTGTTTGTGCGCGCGCGCGCGTCTGTGAGTGTGTGTGTGCGCCTGCGCGCGTGAGCGCGTGCGCGTAGATGCAAGGCATCATAGGACACGTATACAAGGAGTGGATGCTGGAAGGACTCGGGGTGTTGTTGGTTGAGAGGGTTAAGACGATTTCTCCTGCTCATTGGTCGAGAGAAATGGAATCAGATGACGTAGTGGTTCCGGGTTCGTGAGTCCTTAGAAGAGGTAACTCTCGGTCATTCGGAATGGAGACTGGAGTCACGACGAGCCGGCTTCACGCTGTCCAAGGTAAGAATGGCGCCAGCCTGTCAATTAAGCTGGATATCACTCGCTTGCTGCCCACTATAATCCTATTAGCGACTTTATCCGTTTGTAGCTTGAAATGGCGGTTAATTGGAGAGGGAAGTATTGAATAGGTTTAGATCAAACTGGTCTCAATATCCGTTGCTTGTGGAGGGCGGGCATCAACGGTTGCTCAAAGCCGTACTGACGCACTTGCACGAGCGGCGGCTTTTGTCCTCTTTGCTTCCTATTCTTTGACAATCAATACGGAGCCTATTGAGCCGATTTGTTGTTCATATTATGCCACAAATAAGGTTGGGTTTGAATCTTTTTTTCACTGTGGCGCAAGTCAACAGGAAATGTGGTAAGTCTGGGTGATAATGAAGTCACAAGAAGGCAGCTTAGCATCTCTGGCGTCAAAACTACATTGAGTGATTCACCTCATAGACATGAGTCAGCCAACGTTCCATAACCTGCGTCACGTTACGCCGTCCCTTAAAGGCTTCCAGGAAAACGCAGTCCTTTCATCACTTTGATGTCTTTATTTTTTAAGTTCAGATCGTAGTCCTTATGCGATTGTGGAGGAACGTTTTTGTGGGTTTTTTTTTTTACTTTTACATTCAGGCTCCCTGTAGCAGTTTTATAGTTTTACTGTAACACGGTCATGAGCGGGTTCACCTGAGAGGTCAGCGAGGAGGAGAAGGAGAGCTTGACCTTCGCAGGGTGGGGTGAGTCCTGCGTCAAGTGATTGGTTGGGCTACGCTGTCACTTATAAAGCGCTTTTCTACCTCGGGCACTCATAGAGCTTTACACTGTTACCCCATTCATCTACTGATAACGCAGAATCAGGAGCAACTGGGGGTTCAGTATCTTGCTCAAAGACCCTTCGACATTGGTCGCAATGACCCGAAACGACCACGCTAAGTCCGAAGTCCGCTAGCAGCTCCCTGATCGCATAGAGTCACTCTAATTGGGCTTTTTATAGATGACGTGGCCTGATACTGCTGAATGTTTGCCATTGTGAGTTTGAGCTTTCACACTCATTCAGACTTTGACATCACTTGACTGTTTCTTATGAATGGACAGTGAAGCCAAAGAGTATCATCGTGAGGATAAGCGGATTTGAAAATGGATGGATGGATAAAATTCTAAATTATACTTTACAAATTTCCTGGGTCCTTTGGAACAGTGCCAAAAAGAGGTTTCCTCAAAAGTGTTGTGAGTACGATGAGTAATTTTGTAAATGTATCGAAGAGACTAAAGTCTTAAAAGGCATTGAATGCATGAACCTAAAAATGAGCCTTTAATGGGCATTTAAATGTCAAATCAGTCTTTCAGAAGTCTAATGTTAACACATGAATAGTAGGATTTTACGAATTTTGTTTTAAGATTTGACATTGTTTCCGTTGTTAAAGAACAGCGATGTGATTTTGGTCGGGTCAAAAGATTAGACGCATTTCATTATGCGTGGTAGCAACCTGGACAACATGGAACAGAGGGAAGTACTGTAAATGTAATTTCAAATGTATTTAAACAATCTTGAATTTAACTTTGCCACCTGTCTACTAATTAGGATTCTTTTTCAGGTGTGATTTTGAAAATCTGACATGTGCCCTCATGGTTTTAATGGGTTTGATGTGCAGTAATGATTTTTAAATCAATAAATAAATAAAATCGTCCCAGTTTTAAAAAGATTTTGGTTTAAAAATGATCAAATCATTGCAGTTTCAAAAAGCATTGTTTATTCAAATTCATTCTGCGTTGTGGAGCTTTGGTTTATTCAAAAAGGTGTTTATGCTCTACTGTCTCTTGTTCATTTTTTTGTCATTTGCATAATGTAAAATTAGGACTATTTTTATGGTTTTTCAGCAGAACCTTGAAGCTTGAACACAACCGGTTTTGGGATACTGGTAGACCGCCAATTTCTTGTATTCTGCAACTTAGAAAATAATGTACTGTAATAGAAATAATCACTCACACGGTCAAACCAAAATTATGTTTAAAGTAACATTTTAACATTCTTGTAACTATCATTCAAGTATTCACTGTTTCTATGTATCAACAAAACAGTTACAACTCCCAAGGACAAAATGTATTGACGTCACAGATGCACTGTATTTTTCAGCAACAGTAACTGTTGTGTAAAAGGAAAAGTAAACCTCTAATTAAACAGTGAAACCACTCCCTTGGATAACAGCTTACAATGTAGACAGCGTTGTCTTATTGCTAGCTAATTCTTTCAAAAATAAAATACACAAAGCAAAGCTGTATCCTTTGATGTTGGCTTAAAAGTCTTGCATGGTTTATTATACACACTGTACATCATGCGTGATGGTGGTTGTGATAACCCCCTTGGCGCTGCATCAGAACGACTAGGAAATAAATGTTTCGGACACAAGACGTTCCTGCATCCTATTATGTTTTGTGCTCAGATAGCAGCCGCAGTCCTCTTGACATGCTTGATGTAACTGCACTTACCTAAACTTAACAGTTCATATTTCTGTTCCTGTGTCATGAAAGGGCATTTAGACTTTTCTTGGTTTGGTGTAATGTAAAATTGTACTCTGCATGTCGCCTTACTTGCTCTGTAACAGACTTTTGTCTTTTCTTTCAGTTCAATACTCTGGCATCTGAGGGACAGTGGACATCAAGCCATCGCTGGGCCTCTAAGGCACATAGTGTTCTACCCTACCTTTTTTTTAGAGCAGCTCCCCATCTGAAGCAGGGCTGCCACTCTACCTTCCCCTCCTCCCAACATAATCCTTCTGTAACGGTATGGGTTTTCAGTCAGATACTGTCCAATCTCTCCTCCTGTTTCCTGTCCACCTTGTGGTGTGGCTCTACTCTGTCATCTCCTTCCTACCATGGTACTACATCACCGGGGCTGGCCAGAGGAACACAATGTCCAAGCGGGTCAAGGCCCGCTCCACTACAGGCTGTGCGGAGGGACCCTACCGCTCCGTGGATCACTTCGACAAGCTGGCCAAGGAAGACCTGCCTGGCAAGGACACTCTAGATAAGTTGTTCACATTCGCTGTGGAGCGCTTTGGAGATTCGCCGTGTCTTGGCACCAGGGATGTCCTGAGCGAAGAAAACGAGATACAGCCCAACGGGAAAGTTTTTAAAAAAGTTCGTATGGACGTCTTTTATTTGCTTGAGGCTTACCTTCTTGGTTTTGTGTATTTGATGACTAAAGGCTCTGGTTTTGCATCTTGACTCCTACTAGCTGATCCTTGGTGATTATAAATGGCTCTCCTACAATCAAATTGACTCTCTGGTCAGTCAGTTTGGCAGCGGATTGGCAGCTCTCGGACAGCAACCCAAAAGCACCATTGCAATCTTCTGCGAGACCAGAGCGGAGTGGATGATAACTGCCCAAACGTGCTTTAGGCATAATTTCCCATGTGTGTATTATTTACAGTGTGTCTCCAGTGAATTTTGTAGAAAAGGCAACATACACGTGTTCAGTCAATAAATGTTCTCTCAACAGTGGTGACATTCTATGCAACATTGGGAGAGGAGGCAATTGAGTTTGGACTGAATGAAACTGGAGTTTCACATCTTGTTACCAGTGTGGAGCTGCTAGAGACCAAACTAAAAGTGAGTTTTTATCCCTTGTAACACATGATTACCATCAGCTTTGCCGTTTCTCAACTTCCTCTTTACATTCAAATACAGGTAGTGGTTGTTCTCATAGACAATGTGTGTCAAATAATTGACGCTAAAAAAATTAAAATGAATCCCCTTCGGGAAAGAGTTCCTACGAAAAATAACACACAAACTACACCATTAACAATAGAAATCTTTCTTTCAAGTGGTATGTCCGCTTTGGTAAAATACACCGAGCGCCGTGTGTATGTGTGCATATATAATGAATTAAATACAGACTGAAAATGTGGCACATGACAATGCTCTATGTGTCAAAGTCCGGTCCTCAGGGGCCGCTTCCCTGCATGTTTTCCATCTTGTCCTTTTGCAACACACCTGATTCATCAGCAAACTCTGCAGAAGCCTGATATTAATCCTGTTCATTTGAATCAGGTGTGTTGCAACAGGGAAAGATGGAAAACATGCAAGATGGTGGCCCTCGAGGACTGGAGTTTGACACCCTAGCTCGGGGGTGGGCAATCCCAGTCCTGGAAGGCCGCTATCCTGCTTGTTTTCTCATCTCTCCTTGTTGCAACACACCTGATTCTAATGATCAGATTATCAGCAAGCTCTGCGGAAGCTTGATATTGAACCACCCCAAAGCAAATTAAAGAGGGCTATATGCAGTGATCTTAATGGCAGTTAATAACTAGTGCATGGATAGTAGTTCCTCCACCACTGGCTAGGCCTATTACAACTCCAATCAGCAGACTGTGTAGTTGCGCTGATGTTTAAAGTGAATCAACGCTTTGTCCTTTGATGCCTTCATTTCCATGCTTTGTGGGTTTCTATAATATTCGGTAACCACCATGAAGTCCTCAATGCTTTCTTCCTTCTCCATTTCTGGTTGCTGACATCCTTTCTCACTACGTTTGTAATTTCTTGGTGATGTATTTTTCCAGTTATCACTCCCTGTTACCAGTATTTTATGCAAATGTTTTCACTGTACACAAGCCATGAAACCAAGTTCATAGAGAAGCTGCGGTCTCTTATTCGGAGAGACGTCAGCAGTTTCAGAGCAATAAACTTATGCAGGCATTTTGACACCCTGTTTGTGCTCTTGTTTATCCAGAATGTGCTTCCAAATATCCCAAAACTGAAACATATAATCTATGTGAACAAGAAGAAAATGACCACAGAGGGCTTCCCAGCAAGACTCTCTATCCACAGTATGCAAGAAGTGCAAAATCTGGGTGCGCTCCCGGAACATGGTGCGTGTCCTGCAGTCACACCTTGGAGCATGTACAGACAGTACCGTACCGAGAGAAATGATCATACCCAGTTTGAGGTGTTTTATTTCCTCCTCAGCATTTTCAAATGAATTCTACAGCTATCTAGGAATGTGCTTTGCCGCAGAAAGTATTTTTTAAGTGGCACATACCTGAAATGACACGGAACACATAAAACCACCAAGCTTGCACGCAATGCAATGTCGTTTGAGTGTCACCTCAGGCATCTTCCTCGTTCTTTTGTTGAAACATTGTACGTGCTCTGATCACTGTTACTTTATTCGGTTTTTCCGTCCAGAATTTCAGAGTCCTTGGCTGCAAACATTTCCCTCTTAATTGCCCCTCATAATATTGTGTTAGCAGCAACAATGCTTCTCAAAAGTTCCAGTTTGTTTCGGGTTGCGTGTCGTGTGTAGAGTTTCAACAATACTGTTTGGTGTTGATTCCATTAGGTCAATTTTGGTCGCAGCTGATCGTCACAGCAGTGTACTCATTTAGTTGCACTTTTATAATTGTCTATTCTTTCAATATAATCTTTGGTTTTAACTTTTTAAAATTGGGTATCTCCAGACAGATTTACTTTCGCAAGTTCGTGTTTATCATATGGTATGATAACTTCCGAGGGCACTGTCAGGAATGAGCAGAAAGAAACAGTAATTGTAATACACAATAATTGCAATCATTTTTCTGTTGTGTTTTGCAGCAAGAAAGGAAGTTGTGAAACCGCAGCCGTCGGACCTGGCAGTGGTCATGTACACCAGCGGTTCCACTGGGCGTCCCAAAGGAGTCATGATTATCCACAGTAATTTGATTGCAGGAATGACGGGCCAATGTGAGCGCATCCCAGGACTTGGGTACGTTTGAATATTTACAAAAGCAGTTCAAACTTGAGCTGTAAATGTATAACTTTGCAAATAATCATTAATTTAGAATTTTATGGCTGCAACACGTTTCAAAAAAGACTGAAAGTGCCATGATTGGGTATGGCATGAGCTTCCCTGAATTGCTCAGTCATTCATAAGCAAAGATGAGGCGCTAGGTTCACCTCTTTAACAACTGCATCTGAAAATAGTCAAAACAGTTTAAAGACAATGTTCGTCAATGTACAGTTGGCAAGGAATTCAGGGATTTCATCATCTACGGTCCATAATATCATCAAAAAGGTTCAGAGAATCTGGAGAAATCACTGCTTCTAAGCAGCAAGGCCCGAAAACCAACACTGAATGGCCGTGACCTTCGATCCCTCAGGCAGCAACGCATCAAAAACTGTCATCAATTTGTTAAGGATATCACCACAAGGCCACGGGATCACTTCAGAAACCCTTTTTCCAGTAAATACAGTTCAACGCCACATTTGTAATTGCAACTTCAAACTCTACTATGCAAATCAAAAGCCATTTATCAACAACACCCAGAAACGCCACTGGCTTCTCTGTGCCCCAGCTCATGGAAGACGGACTGATGCAAAGTGGAGAAGTGTTCTGTGGTTTGACAAGTCCACGTTTCAAAGTGTTTTTGGAAATTGTGGACATTGTGTCCTTTGGGCCAAAAAAGGAAAAGAACCATCTGGACTGTTACGGACGCAAAGTTGAAAAGCCAGCGTCTGATGATATTTGACTGTGTTGGTGGCAATGACATGGATAACTTGCACATCTGTGAAGGCACCATTATTGCTAAAAAGTTATATACTGTCCATGTTTTGGATAAACACATGCTGTCATACAAGCACAGTCTTTCTTCATGGACGCACCTGCTTGCTTCAGCAAGACAATGCCAAACCACATTCTGCACATGTAACAACAGCGTTGCTTCGTTAAATAGTATCAGAGTGTGGGTAACAGACTGGCTTGCCTGCAGCCTAGGCCTGTCTCCCATTGAGAATGTATCCGCAAAACTGCACTGCATATTTTTTCTATTACATATTTTCAAAAAGAACCTCTTAGCTGTCAACACAGTATGTGCTTCACAGCTGCCAAAGAAATGGTGGAATGGAATGTGATTAGAAAGAAAAAAGCAAAGTTGAATAATACTGTTTGATTAAAAAAAAGGCAGGTTTTATATTACTGGCGGTCTGTATAATTTTTAGCAATCATGAAACTTTTTAATAATGTTGTTTCAGTTTAATTCTTTTTTTTTTGGGGGGGGGGATATTTCGAGCATGTTGGCATGATTAAATGCTTTATCTATTGGCTTGAAACCGAAAAAGGCGAATGCCACAAAACACAGCAGAGGAATAGCTTTACTGTAACGTTCCGAGTATAAGCCACAACCCCCCCCATCTTTAAAGTTCTGACTGTCAGAGCTGCTTGGAACTTTTTTGACTCCTGGTTTAGCCCGTGTTTTAAGAAAAGGTCCATCTCAAACAATTAGAATATCATGGAAAAGTTCAACTAAATTAATGAAAAAAAAAAGTTTCAGAAAGGGAAACCCATTCCTTTATATCACTAGAGTGATATATTTCAAGCATTTTATTTTCTTCAAGTTGATGATTATGGTTTGCAGCTCAGGAAAACCCCAAATTCAGCGTCTCAGAAAAATGGGAATATTGTGAAAAGGTTTATTGTAAAGTCATGGCGTCACACCCTCATCAGCTAATCGACTTGAAACGTCTGCAAAGGTTTCCTGGTCTCAGTCTCGGTCAGTAGGCTACACAGACTCAGGAAAGCTGTCCATCGACACACTCCACAAGGGGACGCTAAGCCAAAGGTCATTACTGACTAAGCCGCTTTTCCGCAAAGTGCTTATTCCAAGCATGATCATAGAAAGTAAAGGCCCACCAGCAAAAGGGATAACTGCAGCCTTGGGAGGATTGCCGGGCAATATCAATTCAAGAATGTGGGAGGGCTTTACATGGCGAGGAGCCGTGGACTGAGGATGGAATTGGCTCATCAAGAGCAACTATGAATCAGTGAATCATCCTAGACATGTTATCATGTCAAGCCCCTCCCGAATCAGAGACAGAAGCATCTTTCCTGAGCTGTGGAGAAAAGGAATTGGACTATTTCTCGGTGGTTCAAATTCCTCTTTTCAGTTGGAAGTAAATTTTTCATCGAATTTGGAAATCAAGGTCTGGAGATAGAGCAGAGAGGCACAGAATCCACGTTTGAAATCCACTGTGACGTCTTCGCAGTCAGTGATGAGTTGGATTGCTTTATCAGCTTGCAAGAAATAAAAGCTTAACATATTTGAATTTTAGGTGACATGCTGTACATGCACCCCGACATTTATGATCGCATAATTAAAATTAGTCGGTGCTGCGGTTTTCACAAATTCTAGAACAGCTTCAGTTGCCACAATAAGACATTGCTCTGGAAATACTAAGTCTCTTATTTCACAAATGCATAAAATACCAATAACTCTTAATAATGGGAAAGAGCAATGTCGCAAAAAGAAAAAAAGGCTGTAGTTCATATAAACCAACCATGCTTTTAAATGTTCCAATCATAACACGCGATGTGGCTACACAGTACACAGCTGCAGGCTCTCACCTTCTATTTTTTTCTCCCACAGCCCAAAGGATATTTACATTGGCTACCTGCCTCTGGCTCATGTTCTGGAGATGACTGCGGAGATCAGCTGTGTCACATACGGATGTCCAATAGGCTACTCTTCCCCACACACGCTGTCCGATCAGGTAAACGTCCCGCACGGCACTATTTCAAGTCAATTTTGCATGTTGACCCTAAGTGTCGTCGGTTTAGTGGATGTGATCATCTGTTCTTGATCTTCTAGTCCTCAAAAATCAAGAGAGGAAGCAGTGGTGACACCACTGTGCTGAAACCCACGCTGATGGCAGCTGTGCCCGTAAGAATCCTATTGGTTTTTTTTTTCCTCTTGTCACTTTGTTGCATTCCCCCTGCTTTTAGCTCATCATGTCTTATTTTGCCCCACAAAATAGGAAATTTTGGATCGCATAAACAAGAATGTGATGAACAAAGTGCAGGAGATGAGCTTTGTTCAGAAGATGGTGTTCAACCTCGGCTACCAATACAAACTGAAGCAGATCAAGAGAGGCTACGATGCACCGCTCTGCAATGCGTAAGGACCGTCTGTGGCTTTCGAACAAACATTCTCATGTTGCTACTCGCAGCGTTAAAAGTAGAGCAGCTGGTTGAACTTCTTCAAATGATGAGGTGTGACACATACATATCCTTGTGCAGCCTGTTGTTCAACAAAGTGAGGAAGCTGCTGGGCGGGCGAGTGCGGTTGATGCTGTCGGGAGGAGCTCCTTTGTCCCCAGCTACACAGCGGTTCATGAATGTGTGCTTCTGCTGCCCCGTGGGCCAAGGCTATGGCCTCACTGAAACCTGTGGAGCGGGCACCATCACTGAGGGTAAGGTCACTCCAGCACTGATCAGAGGCATTGTTTTTGGGCTCTGGCTGCACACGGGTTTTTGGCTGGGTCTGGGAAAAACAATACTGTGGCAAAGCTACTGACTGCTTATCAGCATTTGTGTATCCAAGTCTAGTGTCGTGATATTCTAGCCAATCAGCACAGGAAAGTTATGAAAGGAATGCATACAATACAGTACTCACATATTCATATGTAAATATATAAATAACACATTTTCAAGCTTTAAACAAGACTCTCTAATCTCAGTAATGTTACCAATTTATGTTGTATGCATGAATGTAAATCTATTATAATGGGACCAGGGGGTTATTTATCCCACCCCAGCCTTTTTCCAGCTGTGCTTCACAGGTGACTGTGGACGGAAAGATTTTGTCAAAACTCTATTGTATGTGTGAAGACTACATTTAACAAAGGAAATTAGTATGTACAGTGGGTAGGATAATTCTTTGATCTTCTTCATTACAAATACAGTAAATGAATACTAGCGTATTTTAACACTGAGAAACAGACTTCAAATAATACTGATCATAAAATATGTAAATTGTCATTTGCTCGAGAGAAACAAGAAACCCACAAAACAGTTGACATTATCTTGGAGGCACGCAAGCTAGCCACACTCTTTCTGAAGAAGAACCTGACCACAAAATCACGGTTTTCCATTCCAACTGCTGAAAGACTGGAAACGCCAAGGTGCCAAGGGATTTGAGGTGGGGGGGGGCTGTTAACTTCACGTGGCTGGAAATATTGATTTTTAATGGATCCAACTCTGAATTTGCTTTTATTAATATAAGAATACAAAGTAACCAATTGCCCTTGGTCCTGCACTTCCCACACATGGAGTAAGAATAATTGAGAAAAGTGAGAGATCAGCCCGGAACCAAGATAAGAAAACCTTTATTGTCTGACAATATAATAATACATTTGCAATTTACAGCAGCAAAGTTTGGAGGGAAGAAAGTAGAAAAAGTAGAAAACAAGTATTTGCATTCACAAAATAAATTTTTAACAAAAAATGAACTGTACACAGTACAGAGTGCAATATAAAAAATACAAAATATAAGAGAAGCATATATGCAATTGCGTATTTATGCTGCACCACATGGGTGGATCTTGTTCATGTCCTAAAGGTCGTTGGTAACATAGCCAGCAATTAAAAGCCATTAGTTATACGCTGTAATGTAATAAAATCCTGCTGTTAAGGTCCCCCTGTTTGAAATGGCACATGCACAGGGCACGTCTCTGTCTAAAGTGTGCAAATGAAAACTTGAATTGAATGATATCAAAAGTTTGGGTGATGTGGTCAGATGAGACCAGATTTGAGATCTTTGACATCAGGTGCCCAAACGCTAAAAACGGGTGGTGGAGTGGCGCATGACACTGAGACGAAATTTAAAAGTGTGGCCTCGCCTGTCTTTTAAACTGTAATCCTGTTGAACACTGGCGCCCAGCTCAATTCCTTTGTGGGCCGTGCATTGCATTTTCTTTTCAACAACAAATTAAATGAGAAATCGGAAGCTATGGAGACTGGTGACAACCAAATGTTAAGTATACACTTTTTTTTTTAATCTTTAAGAGATTTTGTGTTGTGTGTAAAAAGTGAAGTGCAGTTTCAGAACCAATGTTCTTTAGCAAGTAACATGAAGTACCGGTAGACGTATTCTATTTACTTTAGTGGGGCTGGGCCACAGAACATGATTCGTGGGCTGGATCTGGCTCCCGGGCCTTGAATTTGACACAGGATGTAGATTATTTGTAGAGGTAGAAGAAGCTTGGCGTTTGCAATTAACAGTTGAAGAGGAATGGACGAACGTTCCTCTGAAATGTGTGCAAACCTAATGAAGAATTACAACATGTCTGATTGCAAACAAGGGCATGTCTACAAAGTTATACTTCGCTTGGGGATCAAAAACCCTCGAAGCACATTAACATTCATGACTTTTCCACTCTCTCTGTAGAAATACACCGAGCATCAAAAAATGGACTGTGATCAGTGGACACATACTCAAAATCGGCAGGGGGTGGATGATTTTCTCATTTTTATTGTTCTGTCATACAGTTGCAGATAGAAGCACCGGCCGTGTCGGAGCGCCACTTATTTGCTGTGAGTTGAGATTGCGGGACTGGGCTGAAGGTATGTCTATTTAACAGACTTGTTCCCTCTTGTTGCACATTCCACCAAAACAACCGTCAGTTGCGGTGTTAATACATTTTATGCTTCTTCATTTGGTTCTTTGAATCAGGCGGCTACACCAGCAAAGATAAACCGAACCCCAGAGGAGAGGTCCTGATTGGCGGCCCAAATGTGACCATGGGTTACTTCAAGTATGAGAGTAAGGATGAGGACTTTTTTGTGGACGAAAATGGTCAAAGATGGTTTTGCACTGGAGATGTTGGCGAGATTCATTCAGATGGCTGTCTACAAATAGTAGGTGGGTATCATCACAAAAATGAACGGCAGCCAATGCCGAAAAAATGAGAATTTTTTTTTTTTTTTTCCCCCAGACCGTAAGAAAGACCTGGTCAAACTGCAAGCAGGGGAATACGTGTCTCTCGGTAAGGTGGAGTCGGCCCTGAAGAACAGCTCCCTCATAGACAACATCTGTGTTTACGCTAACAGGTGAGTCACGTGATACCACTGTCAATTCTTGCAAACATATCAACAAAGTGCTCGTGTTCCATTTCAAGACCAAAGTGTTGCTTTTGTTGCAAAAGCTAAAACCAGATGTGATCATTGCATAGGAAATAAGAGGGGAGGAGCATTTTTCCTATTAGCGAGGAAAAGTTACCAGTAGGTGGCAGTAGTGTCAGTCAAATGAGACACAATACAAAATCTGACATACATGAGGAGTCTTCAATCCAAAAGTATGGAATACTGTTACTGTAAATAAGTGACTGCACGCTACCGGATAGCACAGAAACATGATAGGGTACTCTGAACCATTCAATATGATTTCACACTTTGCCATCAACTACCTTTGTGTCCAGAATTTTGGGACACATGATACATTGCACACTACTAGAAACTTAGGAATGTCATAATTACAGTAAGTGCAAGTGTGACACACATATAGGCCATAAACATAACACATTCAAAGTATAAATGATTCAGAGATGAAAGTCCTCCGGATTTTCCCGGAATTCCGGGTTTTTCAAATTTTTATGAAAATTTCTCCGGAGAATTAAGGAAGATTTGCATAAAATTAATCCGGATATTAGTTGACAACATTGAACGAAGATGCGTTTGAGTTCGTTGTATTGCTTTCACGAGTGTAGCCATATTGAGGCACTAACACTAGTAACAGTAAAGAGATTTTTGTTTGTGAAATAACGACAGAAGGCATGATGGCGTTTGACTAATGGTTTCGTAGAACGAATGGCAACTCGCAACAACAGTAGCAAGCGTCATTTTGCCTCTTGGGTTATACCATCTCAACTAGAACGTGGGGGATACTCCCCAAACAATTTTCGTCTCTTTATAAACACACCTGCTAAACCCCAGTGGAACGAATAAAAGACGCCGTGGACAAGACAGTTGTCGTAAAAAATATATTTGGCCAAAAAGGGAAAAACACAGATTGGCAGAAAATCGTGTCCGTCCGATTTCGAGTGTCGTCTCGGCTAACTTAGCTTAGCTGTTGTCGTGTGTGACGTCATTTGCGTCGACGCTGATTGGTTGAAATTAAAAGACGCGCTTGCGTACATGTTCGCGCTGAAGCACGCTCGGCAGAGAGCAGCGGACTATCGACTGCTGAGGCTCGCTTAGCTTGAGTGG
>NW_017805744.1:5839804-5898722 GCF_001891065.2 Hippocampus comes
TATTTGTTTTTCCGGAATTTTCAGAAAAGTCCACTTTCATCTCTGAATGATGAATACTTGTAAGGGGAATTGGCATGTGACAACATGTGACCACTTAATACTTGGCACAGTTTGAAAACTCGGACGTCAGGACCAGTTTAAACCGCAGATGCCCTGCATTTACATTTTTACATCGGGCATCTTCCACTGATAAGACTACCACATCCTTGTGTTGGTACTTTCACTTCTGCTTATTTCAGTGCTTCCCAATTATTTTCTGTTACGCCCCGCCTAGGAAGAAGAAAACATTTCCCGTACCCCCAACTCTCCGCCATGACTAGTGATAACAACGAAACCTGTACTGAATCAAAGAGTAGTGTAATTTGTCAAAGAAATTTAAGTACACCTTTGCATAACATTGTGTCTTTAATAACAATAAAGGCAACAAAAGATAGATTAACTGATAAAGAACACCTTTAATTTTTTTTTTTGTAGTCTGTCACAAAAGATTTGAAGTGATTCAATTTGCCTGAAATGAATGCCACTGCCACCTACTGTTGTGGAACTGCGGCTACATTTTAATCTAGTAGACTTTCGTTTGGCAACTTCCGTCTCCCTTTACTAGTGCTAATTTATTTGGATTAGTGTGCATGCAGTTAATTACCCTGTCTTCATTATCTTCCACCTCAGTGACCAGAACTACGTGATCAGCTTTGTGGTTCCTAACCAGAAGCGGCTGACGGAACTGGCCAAGCAGAGAGGACTGGTCACAGATTGGGAGGAAATCTGCATACATGCCGACATGGAGGAGGTGGTCTTGAGGGAGATCAAGGAGGTTGCTGCTAAAAGTAGGAGCTCATTGTCAGAAGAAATCTGTCCTCACCTCTTTTACCTTTTTTTGTGTTTTATTTTTCACGCCATATAATTGAAATTGTTTCCCTCCCATCCTTGTAGTTAAACTGCAGCGCTTTGAAATTCCCGCGAAGGTCCATCTGAGCCCGGAGCCGTGGACGCCTGAGATGGGTCTTGTCACTGACGCGTTCAAGTTGAAGCGGAAAGAGCTTAAGAACCACTATCGCCACCACATCGAGAGGATGTATGGGGGCAAATAACAGTCACATTTTCTCCCGAGAGGCTTTATTTCAGCTTGACCACTTTTTTGCCTGTAGTTTTCCTGTGAAGTGTATGGGTTTCTTTGCTGTCTGTGTTTCAGAGGCACACAAATGAAAATGGGCTGAACAGGGAAGTTAGTTTTTGATCCCCCTGTGCCACTGGCATGTTAAAAGGAGGATGGTTACAGATGACCAGGGAAGTAACTTTGTCACCCTTACAAAATATCACCCCTCCATGTGTTGATAATGCTGTGCTATGTTAAGGTCAATGAACTATTAATGAAAGCGATGCTCTTTTGTATTAGGAGTACTGATGTTACTGTGCCTTCAGTCTGTAGCGGAATTGTGTGGCGTCTTGGTAACAAGCAGTCGAGTGTTTCTATGGCCATGCTAGAAGTTTACATGAAGCATTAGGTCACTTAACACTCCTATCCAGAGAGATGCTTGATGACCTGGACTTAACTTATTCTGGCAATTTTTTTTCATGCTATTTATGTCAATTGATGCTGAAAAAAGACCAAATGTCTAACCATAAATGACTCAGGAACACCAGGAGCAGATGTTTTATTTTTGGACACTGCCAAAAATGGTTTGCTTGCACTTACAGCACATGCTGAGCAGCTTATTTTGTTCAAGATAGATGGTTAAAAAAAACATGCCTGGTGGCAGCAGCCACATTTTTAGCCTTTATAAAGGGGAAACTTACCATGTCATTATGAGTGTTTTGTATGTATTTTCATGAACATGTTTGTATACTGTACACAAACCACTCCATTCTGATCATGGGCCTTATTGTTCAAGCTTTTCCTGAAAATAAAACCTTTCATATGAAACATTGAACTGTGTCTAAAAAAAAAATAAATAAAAGCTGAGGACACTCAGCTGTTCCAATCTTGAAAACGAAAACAATCACTAGCAATCTTCCACACTGGCTGGTCGTTGTTCGGTGACGCCTGAGCCGTTAAAAGAAAGTTCTGGTTGTAGAAACGCTGCTTGTTCCCTTCAAACTTGACTGTTCCGCCGGTCACCACAAGTAGAGTCATCTGACCTTGGGTTGCTTGATCTGTGAGGCAAGGGAGACAAAGGTGAGATCTTGATCAAGATCTTGAAATTTAAATCTGTATTACAAAGAGCATCCTGAGTCTGGCCGGAGAACCATGTTTGTTTTTTTTTTAATCATCTGATGCAGCCTGCAATGCTCGTGGGGGAAGGGAAAATTGAGGCATCAGCATAAAATGTGCAAGTTCCTGTGGATGGATCCTTAAACTGTCTTAAAATGCATTGAATCTTCGAACAAGGCCTTAAATGTCTAATCGATCCATTTCACAAGTCTTCAAAAATGTTAAAATAATTTACCGAACGTGACTTGTGTGTAACATCTCTGAATCAATACAACTGACATGGTTTTTGTCGTTACTTGTATAATTATATATACACACACATGTATATGTATATGTATACAGTACATACAAAGTCTGTGCACAATCATCTTAACGGTCATCCAAAGCCAGAAACCCTTTTGGTCACATCTGGTCCCCATCATATTAGCATTTGGCCTCTCGGGGTGCCACTAACCATGAACCGGTTGACATCTGGTCCCCATCATATTAGCATTTGGCCTCTCGGGGCGCCACTAACCGTGAACCGGTTGACAATCCAGTGTCTGGACTTGGAACTCGCTGGAAGGCAGGGCCTCAAAGAACTCTCCCAGCGCATCTAGTCCGGACACAGTGTTTCCATTCCACACCAAGGTTGCCTTATCCAAGTAGAGTCTGGTGAGGTTCTGAGACACAAAAGTAGCGAGACATCAGAAAACAGTCCAGTTTGATATTCCGTGATGATAGAATGAGAGCACCCAGTGGCGTAAAGATCATCCAATGCCAAATAAGAGTAAAATGGTTTTTGTACAACTTGCTGTTCTCAAACGAGATCAATGGCAAAATTCACAAGTATTTGATCCATGAATGGACCATTAGATTTCCCGTTTCAACGCACTTAGACACAAAAAAACACTAGGATGTTCTCGGAGGTTAAGTGGCCACAGAGTTGATAGTTCCTCAGAGGTTATCAGCAGGTTGCAACGATGATATATGGAGACTGAAAGAGTCACAGAAAGACAAATAAGTGGAAGACTTTCTTTCCTTGGTCGCTTCATGGTTTAACCAACTTTGGAGTATTTTATGGTTCAGCTCCTTGTTGGAAAACATTACGTTGCGCAAAGCATATTGAAACACTGAACTTATGAGACGGACAAGTGCATTTGAAAGTTAAGAGGTCAATTTTAGAAAGGGGGAAGTTTAGAGGGGGGTTGAGTAGAGATGTGCATGTGAATTTTCGTGATGATATATGGCACTTTTCTGACATTAAGCGACGTTAAGCTTTTTTCCACCCACATTTAGCGTTGTACACGTCTCAAGATGAAGACAAGACATTCCAATTTAACGGCTACTCACTCTTCTTTTCTTATCCATGCAGTCGTAGTAGATGTTGACGAACTCCTCCGAATATCTGCACGACTGGTCCGCATGGGTCCTGAAATCCTGCGGGAATGCAAAACGGTTTACAGACAAATTGGTATTGCTGTTTCTACCCACGTGCACGTCAAAAACAACGAGCAAGAGGCTAACTACATTGTGCTGTCTGTCGACTAAAAAATGTTTCAATTATACCTTACCAACGTCGCTGCCATTAGTAATGTCTGCAATGATTCGGGACGACGCTAGAGAGTTCGTTAGATAAATTTAATCCAGTATTGCTGATTGTATTATTTCAATTAGCTTGTCTTCAATGTCGACTACGCTGTGCCATCGATCCTTGTTTTACTTCCTGCAAAAGTAGCTTGACCTGCCAAAATAAATTCAATGTGAGTTACATGCAATATGGTTGTCCACTATGATTGGTACATAATTTTTCATCTATTTGTTTATTACTTATATTCATATTTATTTGTATATCCATTAAAAATATACAGCATTTCAGTGGCACAGATTGTCGAGGTCTCGCGTTGTGTTTTATTGTGACTGGATCGCTGGTTTTATGCGGAAGTAGAAGTCATAATTTCCTGAGTCATTCCCCCGTGTTTCAAATCCACAAAAGTGTGCACTTGTATGCATTCTGTTTTTCAGAATACATTTTGGTGCTTGTTTAAGTATATTTAAGAATGGAGGGGTCTGTATCAAACGTTGACGTGTGTAATTTGGCATATTTGGGTCAGTTTGACAAACTAAAAGAGTGCATTTTATCAGATAAAACCCTTGCCTGCAAAACGGACCAGGTAAGAATGCACGACCCAGCAACTTGTTTTGTTTACGCGATGAAAGCACAGCTAAACCATTCATTTTGCACATTTCTCTGATTTCAGGATCACAGAACTGCCCTTCACTGGGCTTGTTCGGCTGGCCATACCAACATTGTTTCTTTTCTACTTGACCTGGGAGTTGAAGTGAACCTGCAAGATGATGTATGGATTAAAACACAGAGCAGTACATTTAGAACGAAGAACCACTCTTCCAGCCTTTCAACTGTTTTGCCACTAAAATAATGACAATCGATGGCAGCACACGTTCTGGTCAAACACAATCTCGAGTTTCACCAACAAACACGCTTACAATACAAAGAATAACAATATTGAGTGGCAGAGGTTATTTCGAGCACCGATCATTTTAGGCTGAATGCATATTAGGTAAACTTCAGTATATGCAGGGTGTCCCATAAGTCTCCATACATAGGAAAATAAACATTTCTTGACATGAACCATACGACTGCTTCCCGAACCACCCATCAGGATGATTTCAATTTATTGCTCTTTATTCAAATGCATTCTCTGGGTTATCTGAAATATAAAGAAATAAATGTTAGAACCATGTATATATGGAATGTATTTTTTCTCATATGTATGGAGACTTATGGGACACCCTGTAGTTCCTCTTTTTACTTACAAAGTAACAACAATGTTGTAAGTATATATAAATATATTGATTATTGGCTGGAGACCACTCGAGTTTGTACTCCACCATTCCCACAGCTGTGCCCCTAATGAGGACACGTGGTATAAAAAAAGTGGATGGATATACAGTATAGTATACTTAAGAAAGTGATCCAAAAGCATCACTGCGGTTATATGCAGATATGTTTGTTTCACATTGAATAACTGCTCTGTATTCTATGCATATAAATGCATTTTAATTTTAAGAATTTATTTTGGATTGATATGCTCGAAAACAAACAGTAATTCAACTCAACTCAACTGTATTTATAGAGCACTTTCAAACAGCCATCGCTGCATACAAAGTGCTGTACATGGAGCAAATTAACATATACAACAAACAGTAAAGCAAATCGGTAATAAAAACAGTAGAAAGCACCGAACAGCAAAACCAAGTAATCTTGCGGTGTGCTGATTGCCGTCACCACTGTGGGGTGCAAATCTGAAATTATTTTAATTTCAGGGATTGAGCTTCATTTAATGTGCAACAGAGGTACTTAAATAGGGGGGAAAAGGGGTATGGCAAGGGAAATTATTGCTTGTTGAATCAGGGAACTCAAAATGAGAGCCCTTATTAATGTAACGTGTTATTTCCAGGCTGCATGGACCCCTCTTCACATTGCATCGTCTGCAGGTAGAGAAGACATTGTCAGAGCACTAATATCTAAAGGGGCTCAGCTCAACTCTGTAAATCAAAATGGATGCACGCCTCTACATTATGCTGCCTCCAAAGACAAATATGAGGTAACTTTCTAATTGAAATGACTATTCTCCATCGCTATATTTTTTTGTTTGGTGTAGCCAAGACCCAGCCTAGTCATTTGGGTCCACTGTAGTGGACATTTGATGTAAGTATACATTTTTTTTAATCATTTGAGCTAACCTACTAAGTTCTGGTGTGCTCATGAGAAGACATCCTGGATGAAACCTCATCAGTTTGGGTGTGAGCAAAGGAAATTTGCTTCCTAACTAAGACAAAATGAAGACTGCAGCAAAACATAAATGTCAGAAAAAGAGATACATATTTTTAAGATATTACTTTTTTTAGCAATGCCAATCACTAATGAAGACAGGCTGTAAATGCTTAAGTAGAAATATTTTTATACAATTTTAAATTGTGAGTTGTTGATTTAGCTCCAAGGAGGCAGAAAAATCCATCCATCCATCCATTTGCAACACCTCTTATCTTGAAAAGGGCCGAGGGGGGTGCTGGAGCTTATCCCAGTCGACAACTTGAATGTCTCCGGTTGGTCCAAAATGCTCCTGTTCGCTTCCTAACTGGAGCTTGTAAGAGGGAGCACATCACCCCAATACTGGCTTCTCTTCACAGGCTCCCAGTACATTTTGGAATCCATTTTAACATACTTTTATTTGTCTTCAAATCTTTAAATGTCCTTGCTCCAGCTTACCTCTCTGAACTCCTCCACCCCTACGCACCTGCCCAGTGCCTCAGGTCTTCAGACCAGATGCTACTGGAGGTGCTGAGGACTAAGTGGAGCCTCAGAGGGAATTGACCTATTTTATGTGGCCCTTGAGGGCAAATTATGCATGCCGACTTCATGTTTCTTGCATATTACCTTCACTTTGAACAATGCCGAGAGATGAGATATTGTAAGCATTTTTTGTGACCAATCCCTGTTTTAAAATAAACTGAAAATAGTTGAAGAACTAACTATTTACTGGCTTCTAAGTCCAAAACTAGTTATCCATCAATTTGTTCTGGATATGTGATAATTAATACAAGGCAATCATACATTTATATGGGTTAACAGTCATATCAACTCTCCTGTAACAAAAGTAAGTTTGACACCACTGCTTTAAAAGAACACAATGTGAACTAAGTAGAAAAAAAAGAGAAGTAGGCTTCTTTCAATGTTGTGCTTCTCTTTCCCTATAGATTGCACTGCTGTTGCTTGAAAATGGAGCAGACCCAAATGCCACAGACAAACTTGATTCCACTCCACTGCATAGAGCGTCCGCCAAGGGCAACTATCGCCTGATCCAGCTGCTTCTCAAACAGAGTGCCTCGACCAACATCCAAGACTCGCAGGGCAACACAGCACTGTATGTATGGAGCACTGTATGTATGGACAATGTTTTGAAACCACTGTACCATAATAACATGATTTAAATTATTTGATACTTAGAGCGAACGATGTGGAAGTGTGAAATGACTAAAAGCCATATTTATATTTACTGCATACTATTTTGCTTGCAATTTTGTTGAACCAGCCACCTGGCGTGTGACGAGGAGCGTGTTGAAGCAGCAAAGTTGTTGGTTGAACATGGAGCCAGCATTTACATTGAAAACAAGGAAGAGAAAACCCCTCTACAGATGGCCAAGGGGAGCCTGGGCAATGTACTTCGTCGAATTGTGGAAGGATGATGCATTTCCAACCTAAAGGTGCACGTTCAGCTGTAAACCACACCATTTTGACCTGGCCACTAAACTGGGGATAAGTGGAAACGCATCAGCAGCACAGATGTTGACATATCTGACCAAAAACACTGAAATGCACTGCCCAAAACTGCAGCCCACCTTCTGTGAAGTTTGAATTGTTGCAACTTGCTTAATAAAATCAGTGTTAAGCTTGTTTTTAATGTGTGGGTATTCATTTGGATGTACTGTTGCACATCCATTGCCATCTTGTTTGGTAGAGCAATAGTTAAGGTACAAATACAGTAGTGATTTGCATTTACTTCTAATGACCATTTGAAATTTGTAAGTCTAAGTAGGGTTCTTTTTAAGAATCTGTAATGCTTTACTTTGAGTCTTTATTGTTCTTATGTGTTTTTTTTTTTTTTTTTATCTTTTGCCGTGAACTTTTGAAAACCGGTACCTGGGTTTCTTCTTTGCTAACTAGCCCAGGGCTGGCATTGGCAAATATACATCACCGCCTCACTCGGTTTTGTGTGTTGTTGTGGGTCCACATAACAGAGACAACTGAGAGAACGTGAACTGTTTATTAATCTCAGCAGCAGAGCACCTCTTATTCAGCCTGTGACTCACACCATAGACAACTGAGGACATACCTTTGTTCAGGAATGCATTGTGATGACAGGTAAGAGTTGAGCAGGGAATGTTTTCAACACATTTAGTAGACACACCCACAGTGTCTGAGAGCTAAGTGGAGGGTTTTGTTTTACACGATTTGGGAGTCTCATTTGATATATTTTGTGATTTTGTTGAATTATTTATTTTCATTCATTCAAATTTGCCAGGCTTGTTAACAAAACTGTTCTCTGTGGTTTGTAAATTTGTAAGACATTTTACCATAACTGTACAGGAACATTAAAAATCATAACGAGGTGCTGAATTTAGTTGCTGAGCAGAAACGTTGCTAATTCCGCACCGGGTCTGAATCCTTTCAGTTCCCTGTGGCCCCTCCAGCCCTCTCAGGCAATTTCAATGTTCACTCTTCTTATGTTTCAGAATCAAAGTGGGGCCGGAGAGGTATGATCCCCCCAAATGTATATCCGTTAATTTTATTGTAGTTGAGTAAATACATCTGCTTGTACCAGTTATTCTTGACACCTGTATGTATCTATTCTGCATTTAAAGTTCGTAGTGTGAGACTTATTATTTGTTGTTGCAGCCACTAATTTGGTTTCTACCATCGGGGCCGAAAAGAGTTTTACAAACATGCAACCGATATGTGCGTTTTTTAAATCGTCTCAAGACTGCGTTTGCTTGCTTGAATGAGTATTTCCTTTCATGATTCATAATTCGTTTCTTGAGGGGTCACATGGGATGCGCAGTACATGTTGCGCACCAGTCAACCTTTGATCAACTACTTCCTGAAAGGGTCGCGTCATACGATACACCTCTTTTATGCCACTCCTGGGGAAGATTCACAGTAAAGTTGTAGGTGGATTAAAGCCCGACGAACTGGACAGATAAAGGTAAAACTTGAACTCTGACAAACAAACAATAAACTAAACACATGCAGAATAGCCCGCATAGTGGGACTAGCTACATGTTTACAGCTAGCACGAATGCAAAGAAACTACGCTGTTCCATGACTGCTCCGTAGAGTCCGAACAGTACTGTACGCTTGCCGTTGACATATCTTTTTTTTAAATTTTAACCACCGAGCGAATGCTGTGTTTATATCGTTGGTGAGGACCAGCAGTTCATTCCTCACCACACCATATAGAGAGCGTGACTACTAGCTCACTAAAACCCGCGTGAGTCGTTTCAGAGGTTGTGGTTGGAATTTGTTTGTTGGGGGAATTGACGGCCACCGCAGCAAATGACTGATTTGACGGCATAACACTCGCCTTGTATTTGGAATAAAGCAAATGAATGTCAACGTTCCTATGTTCGTGTTTTCGCACAGTTGCAGTTGGCGATTAAGTTCGACGTTTAGAATGTGGGGTTCAAAAAGGACAGGCTGTCAATTGATTATCGACAGTTAGATGTAAACGTTTTCATCCATCTATCAATCAATCGAACAAACAAGCTTCCAAGACTTTAAACAGTGAGATTAAAGTTTTGCGTTGAGATTATTGTTTGGCACACAGCAACAACGTTTTTAACTCCTTTATAGTCACATGATAAAATACTACATCATGCATTGCAGTTGTGCATCACTCTAAACTCCAGCAGCAATCAACCATAATCCACAATCAATTCTTTTCTAGTATGTTCTACTTGCATATGAAACTGTTAGTAAGTTGAATGTTATTGGTTGTGTTGACAGGGTTTGTGTTGCTGGGTGGCAAAGTGATACACCCTGTTCTGTAGACATTGCCTCTCACGGGCCGTGCCCATCCCACACACGTTTTCATGTCCCAACACCGCATGGAGTACACGCCAGATGATAAACCTGAGGAGGTCTAAAATGTATTATTTTGAAATGTTTAGATAATTTTTTTTCTAATCAGTACAATCTAGTTTTGAACGATTAATCTTTAATTTGATATCAAGTTCAAGTCAATTTTATTGTCAAATGTGTTCTATGTGCAACATACAGCACAGATGAAATTTCTTTTCTTGCAACCACAGGAGAGAGAGGAGCCGCAACAGGTGCCCACGCCGCCATTAACATAAAATAACAAAATAATACATCACAACACAAAAGAGACAGACAGGCGTGCAAGCTTAACAACTTTTTCTGCATACACTTTGTTGTTTGAAGCAGTTATAGATGAAAGAGGAGCGAATCAAAGTGTCCTTTCGCCAGTGGATCAAAGACGTCATGCTGAAAATGTGCACACGTCTGCTACAAGCTAAGTTTGAAAGCAAACAAGAAGCTGTAGCGTCCATTGACGAAAAAGAGATTGGCTCACATCTCCTGTTCCATGTAAATCCGCTTCAATTCCAAGCCGCGACTCCCAGTTCCACATACACATCTGCCCTCTGCGCTGATGCTCCTTTTTTCTCATCGTCGGTTCCACAAGCCATCCATCCATCCATCCAGCCGCAGACTGTCCAACAGCACCGACATTTCCGCTGAACAAAACGGGCTGTGAAAAACGCTGCCCATTACAGGCGCAAAAACACAAGCGCCCAGGGTTGTCCAGCACCGACAGTCAAATGGCGCCAACATTCCTCCCAATCAAAAACATATATTAGTAAATTGTACCATGTTTTGTAAAAACAAATAAAACAATGTAATAATGTCAACTATCAAACGGTTAGTATGACCTGACAGTAGGGCTACCACATACAGTAATTTTGCTCGTCGACTCATCACCAACAGTAGTCGTAATGACTCAACAAACCAGATCATATGTAAACCCTAGCATATCGCACCAACAAGCAGTTGCTCTCTTGTAGTAACCATCATTAGCTTATGGCTTGAATTCTTTCAGGTATGTACATATGAATAATAAAGATGACAGTATATTCAGCTTTGATGAAACTGTCTGTGACTTTGCACCATTTTGCGCTGTCACGTTTAGTGTTTGCACTGTTGGCAATAGGAATCCTCGAGTGCAAGCTAAGCTGTTTGTAAATGGACTTTGAAGTTCGTTGTGTTGCAACTCATCAAATAAATACGACAGCTTGTTGACGTTAGCAGGTGAACAGCGTTCATCTGGCTAGAATCCAAAATGTTGCTGTGTCAGGGTTTGGAACTAATTCCTTTTATGCCGCCGCTCAACTTCTTGCAACTGTACAACTACAGCTGTCTGAAAAAATAGCTTTGAGTGTGCTAATGCTGTCTGCTTCAACTCTGCTCACACTGTGTGTGTTTTGGAGGAGGAGGGGGGTGGTGTTTCACCTCACACAGCCGTGAGGAAGTTGACTGACAGGAGAGGGAGCAAAGCAGTGCGACTGAAGTTGGTTAGAACCTGTTCTTCGCACTCTTATGAATGAGAGCACAATATTCTTGTGGGTCTTGAGAAATCAGCCAAAATGCTCCAAAAGTTCCGCTGTCACGAGGGTTGCCATCATTTTAAATGGTCTGCACAGAATGAGTTAAGTAACCTTTGGAAATGTAAATTACACCTCGCATGCCGTCTCCCTTCCAAGTAACATGTTCTTGATCGACACTTCACACATTTGAAAAATGGCAGTAAAGAGGAAAAGTAATATCATCCTTAACCCGTTTTGTTTGTTTTCTCAATACCATTGTCTAATTACAGGAAAGTTTGCTTACTCGCGGTCCACTAAGAGCTATTGCCACTGGAAGTACGTTGGCCATCTTAGTGACAATGTGTAGATGGCTGTGAGTCGTACAGCAAATGTCTGACTGTTTTCTCATCTTTTTTTCCCCTTCTAGTCTGAGATAGCAATCCCCTTGCCGGCTGCAATCATGTCAGACCTCAAAGAAGATGGCAGACTCGAGAGCGATCATATGGTTGACTTCTCCCTAATGAACAACCGTCTCTACTCGTTCAACGGCTCCAGTCTGGTTGAGCAGGTGCCCGCAGAGCGACTCGCCCGGGCCGGATTCTACTACACCGGTCACGCCGATCGCGTCCGCTGTTTCAGCTGTGAAATGACGGTTGAAAACTGGTGCAGGGGAGACACGCCTGTAGAGAGGCATAAGGAGGTAAGTCTGGATGAGATGGAAATGGGATACACACAAAACACACACACACACACACACACACACACACACACACACACACACACACACACACACACACACACACACACACACACCCACACCTACTCCCAGACTCGAGAGCGATCATATGGTTGACTTCTCCCTAATGAACAACCGTCTCTACTCGTTCAACGGCTCCAGTCTGGTTGAGCAGGTGCCCGCAGAGCGACTCGCCCGGGCCGGATTCTACTACACCGGTCACGCCGATCGCGTCCGCTGTTTCAGCTGTGAAATGACGGTTGAAAACTGGTGCAGGGGAGACACGCCTGTAGAGAGGCATAAGGAGGTAAGTCTGGATGAGATGGAAATGGGATACACACAAAACACACACACACACACACACACACACACACACACACTTCTTATCCGCTTCCAACATATTTGATCTGAATTTTAGGTTTCCCCACTGTGCAAGTTCCTCAGCTGCACCCATCGCGCTGATTTCCAGCACAGTTCACAGTTGACAGGCTCTAGATACAATGAAGAAGCTGAAGATATGGAATATCGTTTGAGAACAGGCGAGGTGGTTGACGAGTCCACCTACCCAATGATCCCTCACATGAGGCAGGAGGAGGCCAGACGTCAGACCTTCTCATCTTGGCCATCTACTGTTCCTGTGACAGCCAGAGATCTGGCACAAGCTGGCCTTTACTACCTGGGCCAGGGTGACCGGGTTCAGTGTTTTTGCTGTGGTGGCATCCTAGGGGGCTGGGAAGCAGGGGACACGGCCTGGGGTGAACATGGCAAACATTTTCCCCACTGCTTCTTCATCCTCGGCCATGATGTGGGCAACATCCCATCCGAGGGGGGTACGGGAGTGGAGAATCGTAGGAGTCCACCTCAAGTAAACGCTCACGTGCCTATGGGGAGCTTCGAAGAGAGGCTACGCAGCTTTACAGGAGTTCAGCACCCTGTTGATCATGCTCGACTTGCAAGGGCTGGCTTCTACAGGACAGGTATGCACCCGACTTAGATCAGTAATTATTATAATTTGTAAATTGCATGTACAGTGGAATCTCCTAAATTGAACATAATCCATTATGTGATGCTAGTTGACTCCCATGTTGTTTCTTGTTCTGATATTACTCCATCTGAATATTTTTTTTAAATGTTTGTGTGCGTGCGTAGGGACAGGAGACATGGTGATGTGTTTTCGTTGTGGTGGAGGACTAAAGGGCTGGCAGCCTGATGAAGACCCATGGGAAGAGCATGCCAAAAGTTATCCTGGGTAACAACAAAAATTTCAACAAGCATTTCACCTAATGTTGGTGTTCAAATTTAACTCTTATGACATTCCAAACTCTCCATTAGATGCAGCTTCTTGTTAGAAGAAAAAGGACAAGAATTTATCAACACCATCCAGCTACAAGATCCTCAACAAAACAAAGCTGTAAGCCTACAATACATTTATTTACCACTCAAATTTTAAATCTCAATTGATAATGCCAAGTTGTAAATGTATCACTTTTTGTTGACAAATATGATAGATAAATGACAGAAAAAAATATTTTCAAATTTGTATGACATTTAAGATTTTTTTTTATAGGGAAACAAGTATTGTTAAATATATCCTGTACGTTTTTTCAAGAAGATGAGAGTTTGTCTTTGAATTGATTTATTTGTCTATTTTATTACATGTGAATCAGTATGAGGTCTTTGTCCCTGAATCGGGGTTATAACAGTTTTGGATTGTTGCATTTTCGTTCATTTTTATTTCATTTTGACTTTTTCATTTATTTATTTATTTATTTTTTTGGTTGGTTTCCAATTCTCAAACGACTGAACTTGCTCCTTCTGTACGGACATAGAGCAATACCGAAATCTATACATTTTCTGTACCTGAAATGGACAGCAACAATTTAATCTAGTTATTAAGTTTGGGAAAATTGTGTACTGGAAGATTGAATATGTCTGTGCAGGATATTGTCAAGAGTATTCCCCCCATTTTCTAACTATGCACGTGTTTGTTTTCAGACCTCACGTCATCAAAATGGATTTACAGCATACAAAAATGGTAAATACATTTATAGACTAGGTTTCATCGATGCATCCATTTTCTGTGCCACTTTTCAGTTCAGGGTCATGGGAAGCCAGATCTTATTCCAGCTGATTTTGGGTGAAATGCAGACTGCTGCCTGGCTGGACCTAACACTAGTTAATCATGGGACCCATATAAAGACAAACAATCAGACACACTCACATTTACAATGTCTCTGAGTGGGAAATGAACCCACACTGACACAACAGAAGTCTGGCAGGTATAGCACTACACCATCAGTGACTTCGAATGGATTTTGTTCTTTCCCTTGCTTGTTTTACATTGACAGAAACTGTCAGAAGTTATAAGGGGTGAAAATGGCAAAGTAAACCCTTGATATTATTTCGCGCTATATATTAACGTTGGTGCCGCTGTGCTGTATAGTAAATGTGCAATAATCTATATATTGGAACATTCGGTCAACTTGTAGAAACATTTGAATAGGACAATGTGCAAGTGAACCAAAGTTTTTTTTTTTCCTATCAAAATCAAAGTAACAAGAAAAAAATAAGTCACAAAATAAAATGCTTTCAAGAGGGTTGTAAAATGGGGGTGGAAAGTTGGCTAAAATTGTTGATCCTTGGTATTTTGTCCAAAGTATGTCATAGATGTGTTATGGCACATGAGATTAGTTTTTATTGAAAAAAAAAGTTGTCTCCTTTAATCCTGTGAGAGAAAACAACATTGTGATGTTATTTTGCCCCTCAACTCGTAAGGTGTATGCACATACCACTAAAAAACAAAGTGTCAGAAGGTGGGCAATCGTGTATGTTGTTGTGTGCACTCATGTTCTGATGATGAGTAAGCGTGTTCTTTTCTTTTGCCTTTCAGATGAGGACCCATTGGAAACACTACGGAAACTGCAGAGGGAAAAACAGTGCAAAGTGTGTATGGACAGAGATACTTGCGTCGTCTTCATCCCGTGCGGTCATCTGGCCACCTGTGAGGAATGTTCACAGACGCTTATTAAGTGTCCAATTTGTTGTGGGGCCATTACACAGAAGGTCAAGACGTACATCGCTTAAGAAAAATAGACTTTTACCAAACAGACCTTCTGTGCTGCTGTCTCATAATGCCTGACTTTGTATTTAATTATTAAGTGTAGATAACCTGTAATATTGCAAAGGACTGTTTGACCACTAGAGTGGCTATTGTAAGGTTAAGCAAGAGTATATCATAAAAGCTTTTTTTAATAGGTGAATAGTTAGTACATAAACACTGAATGATTTCTTCCATTTCCATTCCAGATGTGCCTTGACTTAATTTGCTTTTTATTTGATGTGTTTGGAATAGCTCCAAATTACTTGTAGTGGGAAATACTGTACAGGTATTTGATTTCACGCTTGTTTGACTTTGCTTTTGTTTATAAATACCATGACATTTTGAAGAAGTCACTTAAATGGCTATTTGTGTTTAAATAAATGATCAATAATGTAAGTAATGGATCCACAAAAACTCCCCATATCGCTCATGTGAAAACAGTTTCACCAATAAAATTTACTATTTGGTCATAAATCATGTTGCAATGCATATTTATACGGAAGCACAGCAAATGACTACCAAGTTAAAACAAGCATACATTTCAATGACATAATTTGTAATTATTTGTTTAAATTGGGTTGATAAAGGGAGAGAGTGCAAGAAAATGGTTTCGATCCTCTACCGTACAACATAAATATGGTTGTCTGACGTGCAATACTGAGCAGTGGCCAGTGGGTGTCGGAATGGTCGAGCGCCGCTGTTGTGGCCGCTAGGTGGTAGCTCTGTACAAGGATTTCCTCCTCCCAGGTCGTCGAAACAACAAATTGAACTACGGAGCAAGCGGGCGAGAGAACGTCCGAAACCGCCTCTGACCGCGACTTTTAAACTTTTTTTTTTTTTTTTTACTAAATTAAGTGTGAGATTCGTCCTGAGGCTTGTCGAAGAAGTACAAGTTAGGAATCAGCTGGGACTATTATTTCTCAGCAAGGTAAGTTAGCTGTAAAATGGCGGAAAGCTATATGCAACTTAGTTGATTTGTATTTTGCTAGCCGCTTGCTAGCGAGGCTAGTTGAGCCTAGAGCGCGGATGTCTGCCTCAGCCAAGTCGCCTCGCTAGCTCCGCTGTGAGAGGCTAGCTGCGCCCTGGTTGGTAGCGAGCTAACGCACACGATTCTTACCAAAATGACGTAAAATAGAACTCTCGAAACGCAACGAAGTATTTTGTTGTTTCGATGGACTTGGTTGCACTTCACAATAATTGTAAACAATGTTTGTTGCTTATGCAATTCGGTACTGGAACTCCCGAGGCAAGATGGAGGACGCAAGGACGTGATGTTTTTTTTTTAGGGAACGTTAGCACGTACGGTTAGCATGGTTGACCATTCGTAGTTTCTCGTGCTCGTGAATTTTCCCTTAATTATCAGTGTTTATGGTATTAAAGCTGAGCATGGGATAAGAGTCGTTTATAAAACGGTCATTGAATGCGCTCGCTTCTCACGCCAGTTTCTTCTCGCTCATATTAGCATGTGATGGCACCGTCGAGCTTGCGTTGTTGTGTTATTATGGTCGTCCTAAGATAGCGGCAACAAACGCTGACCCGTTGCCGAAATCCAAATCATACTTTTACGCTTAGGTATAGTGCACTTGTTTGTGCATTTCCACTCTTGAAGTCTCCGAAATTCACGGTTGCTAGCGCCGCTAGCAACACCCGCGCACCGGTGTCAATTTTGACAGGAACCGACGAAGAGCGTGGTCGCGTCGGCTCCGTTGGAGGGAACGGAGGCGTGTGTGCTGCTGCGTTGACTCTGGAATTCCTCAGTTTGGAGCTTTACGGCTCTTTGCTAGCCAAGATCTTCTCCCCGAGCTTCATTGTGGCAAGTTTATGAGATTCACTGAGCGATTTGGCGCCACTTTTTCAGTCAACACCCATTGAATCCCGTCATCTTGTCATCACCTAATATTTACGTATTAACTCGCGAAACGGCCACATGTCTTCAAATGGCAAAGAAGAATGGTTTTAACGAACAATGCCATGTTACATTACAAACGAAGCACCTGTGTTGAGGTGTGATTGATATCGTCGTAGTTTCCGGTAGATAGATATGTTACCTGCATTATCGTGGCAAATACTACCTATTGTAAGCAGCGACAGGCCTCCTCTTGTATTATCCCTCGTTTATTAATCGGCCCTAGTACTGTAATGACGGATAATTCATTGTCTGTTGTAGGATGTACGATGTGATTTATTAGCATCGGGTAAAGTGTGTATTTATATCGTTTATTTTGCAATTGGCAAGTCGGTGATTGCCTTTGAAAAGTTACTCTCCCGAAACGCATGCATGTATGTGCCACTTTTCCATACAGTACAGTAAAGCAGTAGTTGTGGCCTGCAGTATCTTGTTGATGTTGGTAACGTGTTCTGATTGGTTGAAGTACTCGCGGGGGGGGCAGAGCACGTCCATATATGGCCAGTGAGGAAGATACTCCAATAATTGAAAAGCAAGGAGGACGAGGAAAAGGGAACCAATGCTTTGAGTGCTGAGCGCCACAATAGCATCTGTACCGCCCACCGTTACCATGTGAAGCAAGAAAAATCTGTTTTCATCAGTTTGTTTGTCTAAGTGGTACTTCTCTTATTTTATACCTTTAGATTTCATGCAAGCTTCCGTCTTGTATTTTCTGAGTGTTACAAGCCAGTAATAAAGTGGAAGTTATCCAGAAGATGTTAGAGAAATGATAGCAGCACCAGAAATACCAGGAGACTTCCCCTACGCTCAGTAAGTCCGCCTTGTAATTTTTGGCTCTGTTAGTTTGCTTTATATCGGCCCAAATGTTCATTTTATCATTTATTTTTCCATCTCTAGGGATACAGACACACAATTTTCTTCAGACACAGACTTTTCAGAAGATCCAGATGGGAGGACTTCAAATTCAGCGAAAGGAAAGGTATGTTAAGCAGTATTGGTTTCCTTCTCTTGTAACTAACAATTTTTAAGAGAAAAGAAAAAAAAGCGACAAATGTTATCCTCTAAATATTACATTCAGTTAGCGGTAACAGAAACACACGTATATGACAAGGATTAACGTAGTAAAAACTTTGTTGATTAAATGTATTGCGCCACGCAATGCACTCTGGGAACCGAGTCGCTACATCATGTGACACGTCTGTGCAGTGTCGCTGTGTTCTGTTGATCGGCGGCACAAAAACGTTAGGGGGAAAAAGCAAGGGCGAATGCTCTGTATTGATAGCACAAGTTTTGGCATTGCCAAGATAAGTCGGCCTCATGAAAAGCGTTTCTGTGGCTTTTGTTCAATGCACATGGATTGGCTTTGCCTTCCTTTGGAACGAGCATCAACACCCGCAGAGGGTCAACGCCACTAAGTGTTTCAGAATGAGCGACGGTTGGTGTCTGGACTTGTTGACTTACAAGTTTGATTACTGCAATATTTATTTATTTACGCATTTACGGTGTAGCAGAGCACCAAGATATGACATCATTTCAGATTTCTTCAAGGTTATGTGGGTGCCATCCAGTACTCAGGTAGAGAAACTGCAGTTGAAAACCTGAATGTTACTTGAAGCACTCATATTCCTTCTACAAAGTTGTATTTTACTTATCCATCCATCCATCCATCCATCCATTTTCTGAGCCTCTTATCCTCACAAGGGTTCGCGGGCATGCTAGAGCCTTTCCCAGCTGTCTTCAGGCTGGAGGTGGGATACACCCTGAACTGTTTGCCAGCCAATCTCAGGGCACACATAGGCGAACAACCGTTCAAACCCACAGTCACACCGATGGACAATTTAGAGTGCCCACTCAACCTACCATGCATGTTTTTGGAATGTGGGAGAAAACCGGAGTACCCGGAGAAAAGCCACACAGGGACGGGGAGGCCGGAGCCAAATACTAAATCAAGGCCTCTGCACTGTGAGGCAGACGTCCTAACCAGTCAGCCGCCGTGCCGCCCTATTATACTTATACTTAAATATATAGTACAACATTGGCTACAGGAAGGCATTTTGTTTCACCCCTTTAAACCCAAATGAAATGTCATTCCATTTGGTAATTTGGTTTAATTGTAATTGGAATACAAAACTATGTAAACATGAGTAATAATTATAGGACATTTGCAAACAGCTGCATTTAGATGGGGAAAATACGCCCCTTATTTTCTGACATGTTACTGACATAGTAACTGAATCATATTTTGTTTTTACATTTTAGTCAATCGGACCTGCTGTGCAAATCCACATACTGGGTGAACAGTGCGATTATGAGAAGCGTTTTGTTGTATCTGTTCATTGTGACCCTGGCTTTGACCAACACATAACTGCAACATTGCAGCATTAATTCTGCGTACTCTAAACATGTTGATGGCAAAAATTAGCAACCCGTTTACCCCAAGTTAGCTGGGGTAGGCTCAAAGTGCTATAGAAGATGGATGAATGGATGGATGTCAAAAATAGACAAAGGTGCAAAAAACGGCACAACTAGAATACCCTTTCTTTTGTAAATATTGCACTATCTCGGATTTTGACAGAACAGACTGAATTGTTGAACAGACAGTTGTAGGAATGCGTTTTTCATGTTTCCCTCATGTTATTGGCTTTCTTTCAGGGTGGAAAGAAAGGCAAGAAACCAGCAGGAGACAAAAGCAAGGGGGGAAAGGGGGCAGGTCGGATAAATGGCCACCACCAGGAGAATGGCATGGAAAACATGATGCTGTTTGAGGTGGTGAAGTTGGGGCGGAGTGCAATGCAGGTGGGATATGTTATATCACAAACACCTATGTTGTCATATTAAAAAATCCCAACACTTTTCTCATGTTTCTTTAAACATGTGTATTGCCCTTTACAGTCGGTTGTTGATGAGTGGATTGAGTCTTACAAACATGACAGAGATGTTGCGCTGCTTGATCTCATCAACTTCTTCATCCAGTGCTCAGGGTGTAAAGGTATGTTACTAAATGTTATTTTCTTGCGATTCGCCCAGCCCTACTAAGACGGTTACTTAATTTTTAAATTGACCAGTTAATTTGACTTTTTAAATAGTTTTACTGACCCCATGTTGCTGTTGATAATGCAATTCTTTTTTTCCCTGAATCGATCAGGTGTTGTTAGTGGAGAGATGTTCCGCAACATGCAGAACTCAGAAATTATCAGACGAATGACAGAGGAATTTGATGAGGTAATTCAATTTGACCCTTTCCTGTGTAATGTAGATTGTGTTGATGTTTGAGATTTTCTTAGAATCATTGCTTTTTGCACATACTACTTCATGGCACGTGATTAAGGACACATGGAGTAGCACCTCTTGCTAATAAGCCTTCTCTTTTCCTCTGTAGGACAGTGGAGATTACCCTCTTACTATAGCGGGGCCCCTGTGGAAGAAGTTCAAGTCAAGTTTTTGTGAATTCATTTCGGTCCTTGTGCGGCAGTGTCAATACAGTATCATCTATGATGAATATATGATGGACACAGTTATCTCCCTTCTCACCGGACTATCAGACTCTCAAGTCAGAGCCTTCAGACACACATCTACACTGGCAGGTAAGATTGTTACTGTTTGAAATTGAATAGAAGGGTTGGAGTTTTCACCGTAATAACTAATCTTGAATTGCCTCGAGTTGACCAGTGAAGAGCATTACCGTATTTTCCAGACTATAAGCCACTACTTTTTTCCCACGCTTTGAACCCCGAGGCTTTTAATGTGGCACGGTTTGTTTATGAATTTTTATTGGTGAGCTTCAAGCCGTCAATAGATTTATCCAAAGTCTCGTCACATTTGACCAGCGAAATTACAGAACACGTCACATTGGAGGAATGCAACCGTCCAGAGTCTGCCCTCTTTCTGAATTATTCATCAGCCATCAATAAAAAGTGACTAATGTATGTACAAATTAGTTTTTATGGCTAAATGTAGCTGTTGCGGCTTTTAATCAGATATGGTTTGTAGTCCGGAAACTATAATACTTGATTTATGAAAATCACCCATATTGGCGCTGTATCTTTCTAAACAGCAATGAAGCTGATGACAGCCCTGGTGAATGTAGCTCTAAATTTGAGCATTAACATGGACAACACCCAACGACAATATGAGGCAGAGAGGAATAAGATGGTGGCCAAAAGGGCCAATGACAGACTGGAGCTGCTCTTGCAGAAACGTAAAGAGGTATGGTCACTTTCATTTATATCAATCTAATTTTGCAAAATTGGAGTTCATTTTCAATTAGCAATTAATTTGGGATGAAAAGAAAGGGTATGACCAGCCAAATGCCAGATTATTTTTACTGGAGACTGTTGAGCAACAGCAACTTGTCATTCGATGTATGCCAACAATTGTACACATTATTGTCATTTGGCCTTCTGTTATTGTTTGCCAAATGGATGGGTGTGTTTGTATTTTATTTATTTATTTTTTTAAATAGAAAGCATAGGGAATAATATGTCCTCTGGGTTAGTGTTAAGAGTTCTGCAGCTCTATTTATTTAGCTAGTTTCCTTTTAACGTTGTGATAACGTAACAACTTTCACCACGTGTCAAAGTCTGTGTTCGGATTGTACCCCCCCCCCCCCTTAAATTAATGACAAGGATTGAAGTAGGAAGCACGGTTACAGTAAAAATGCAGTATTTGCCATAGTTATTTTACCCATTTGTGTCTTGGACACGGTGCATCAGTTAATCAGTTTAAATGAATCACTTTATTTTGCTACAGAATTCATGTTTCGTCGAAACGTTTTAAAGTTCACTTCTAGTTTTATTCAACAAGCATCTACTGTTAACTGGGTTATGTCACAGCAGGTCCCACCTGCCTCCCATTTGCCTTGACAGTACAGTGTATTGCCTTAATACAGCCTAGTGAATTATTTGGCTGCCACAATATGATCGTGCACTTTTGATAAAGGAAGGAAAATCCCACAATGGTCACTGAAATAACTGACAAGACTACAGCATCATTCCACAAAATTTATGGGAGAATTTCCTTTGGACAGTTTAGACAACTTTTGGCAAGTCATATCAGCTCAACGCAAACATAATGTATACCAAGAAAATCTTACCCTTTCCGGCACAGAACTCTTGCATGATGATGTTTTTTTTTCCCCCAAAAAAATTTCAGGCAATATCGAGTAATTAACTTTGTTTCCATTTCAGCTCCAAGAAAACCAGGATGAGATTGAAAACATGATGAATGCAATATTTAAAGGAGTCTTTGTACATCGTTATCGGTATGTGACCATGAATTAAACTTTTTTTTTTGGGCTGCTGTGTAAGACAGAGTTGTTGTATTGTCTTTTAACCAATAATCATGATGTTTCACCAGTGATTCAATAGCAGAAATAAGAGCCATCTGTATAGAAGAAATTGGAGTTTGGATGAAGCTCTACAGTGATGCCTTCCTTAATGACAGTTATCTAAAGTATGTGGGATGGACCATGCACGATAAGGTAGGATAGTTAAGAAATTTACCTTTGCTTCAAAAATTTTGACAGCACATTCTTTCCTTTGCTGCATGAAGGTACTATCTCCTTAATGTTTTAGTCAAATCAAATATTTCTTTATTTTGGACTCCTGCCTGGGATACCTGTGTTAAAATCAAATTTCACCCCCGGAAATAAAAATCTTTACCGATGCCCAATGTTCTTCCAAATGTAAAACGCATGGTACAGGTAGCCCACTCTACGGTCCCCACCCTGGATTTTGGGCGACAGTTTGGTACAACATTGATATTTATTTGCGTATTGTGGTGTATTGAATAATTATAACTTATTTCAAGTTGACCATTGAACACAACTCTTTTGAATTGTAAACTGCCTCTTATTCCTTGACTAATTTTATTCCACATGACAATACAGTAATATCAAACATGTAAAACAAAGCATAAACGTGTAGAAAAAAAACAACACTGGTTTGATTGGTCTTGCCTGCAAACCTCTCTGCAGGCATCACCAATTGACCCGCGCTTTATCCAACTGCTACACTTATAGTACTGTAGGTTCAGACCGAACATGAAATTTTGCAGCACCCTGTATGTCTCGCGTGCTTTTTTTCGCTGGGGAACTGCACAGGGTTGCTTCCTGTGGAGAAGAGGAGGGCTTGCTCCTCCTCCAACATAAATAAATAAATACATTCGAACAGCGAAAGTCAATCTGGCTGTGTTATTGTGGCTGCTGGCTGCTATCTTGTCTGACCGTTCAATAGTTATCAGTTATCAACAAGTCAGTACACTCTGTTCCTGCTTGCGCTGCGTGCGACATAGTAACTACATTTGAGATGTCGATTGGCTGGTGTCGATGCGACAATGCCAAAAGTTCAAATTTGCAAGCCCCGGCGAAATGGACAAAGAAGCAACATTTTCGGTTAATCTGCGCCACCCGCCATGCAGCAAACTGCATTGACTACTATGGAAACACGCCACCAGAAACGCTCAGTTTGATTTCGGTATGACTGCATGCAGCATTAGGTTGGGAATTAAAACATGGCTGAAATGTCCTCGTTAGTGACCAAACCACACGTTTTCAAGCACATAAAAAAGGGCTGCAAATGTTAAGCTATTATTGCTCCCACTGCATGGGTTATTTTCTCACGTTTCTATGAAGTGGCAATGGAGGTGTGCTCCTTAGCATTCTCAATAGACTCTTGTTTTGCTGGTGTGACCTGTTGAAGTCCAGCAAGCAATTAGGATAAGGATTCAAACACAGGGGAGGCTTGGTCATTTTGCTTCTTTTGTTCAACGTCCGGGAGATGTTTCAAGCACCGCTTACACACAGTAAATGGTTGACCGTTTTCTCTCCTTGTCATCGTATTTAATGATGAAATTGAAACTAATCGACACCGTAGAGTTGGTTGAAGAATCTTCAAATGTTCAGCTCTCAAATTCACTGTTTCACTGCGTCTGTGAGCTGCACCTTAAAGCTGAAACTGTGACACACAATGTAAATGCAAAGTGCATTGCAAAAACAAAAACAACAAAACGTCCAAAAAGGCTGTATTAAGGCCTATTTAACATCCCATTCCTACTCTGTAATTCAAATACATGGTTGAAAACTTTATCATTCATTTATAAAACAAAAATCTAAACATCTTGATTAGATGTTTCCTAGTGTTTCAATTAAAAGATTTTTTTTCAAACGTTTCATCAAGCTTCCTACGATATTTCACTTCTTTGATGCAAATGTGTGTGTTGGGTGTGTGTGGGTGGTTACCGAATCGCTTAATTGTAATACAACATTTGAATGTTTCCAAATTATTTATTTTTTAGCAAGGTGAGGTACGACTGAAGTGTTTGACAGCTCTACAGGGTCTGTACTACAACAGAGAGCTTAATGCAAGGCTGGAACTCTTCACCAGTCGCTTTAAGGTCAGTGCCACCTGCTGGACAGCTTAAACACCACAATTACACTACTTACTACATATTTATCAAGCTCGGTGGCCATTAATATGTCTGACACAACTGATAAAACTTTTTTTTTTCTCTCAATTGCTTCATTTGTACTGAAAAACATGTTACGTTTTTCTTCCCTTTCATTTTTCCCAGGACCGCATTGTCTCCATGACCCTCGATAAGGAGTATGACGTTGCAGTACAAGCAATTAAGTTGCTCACTTTAGTTTTGAAGTAAGTTCTAAATGGTCATCCCAGTTTTGAACCTCTTTTACCATTTATCAATGGAAAAAAAATCTTCTCCTTGTTGTAAACCCTTTGTACGCACACGCACACAAAGTACTACATCCAGGACATGGAGTAACTTGTAACAATTTTGCTTGTACCTTTTACTTGAATGGCTCCTTTTTTGTTTGTTTCTGCAGTAGTACAGATGAGGTACTGACCCCTGAGGATTGCGAGAGTGTCTATCATCTGGTCTACTCAGCACACAGGCCGGTTGCTGTTGCAGCAGGAGAATTCCTCTACAAAAAGTACGTCAGACGTGATTTAAACAGAATCGAGCGTTTCACTGACAAGCTGACGTTCTACATTTGCCGTCTGTCTTTACGCTCGGCTCAGGTTTTGTGTCTTACCTACCAGGATACACGGAATTTATTTTATTTTATATACTGGGTTTACATGAGGGGCTTGTAACTCTCTCCTAATAACCGAATTTGGATTGCAGTGAAGTTTAAAGGGTTTAGTGTTCTGTCATAGTACTGTTATTTGCCAATTTCGTCAGTGGGTATTGCCAGTACAGGTTACAATGTTCAAAAAGTAGATTTTACACTTGTGGATTCTTTGTTTTGAATTTGCGTATCACAACCCGTGACATGACACTACAAAAAACAAAATGTGGCAGGTTCACCGACATTGTGTGTCTAGCGGAACAATTTACAAAATCCAAACATCGACGCCAGCAACCCCTGTATGCTACTTTTTGAGAGACCCTTGTTGCTTCTATGCGTGATTACATTTAATGCTCAAATAGAGAATGTTGTGTTAGTGAGTTGCCAAACCACTCTGTTTTCAAAGATTGTTTAGCCAGAGGGAACCAGAGGAGGAAGGTGCCCCTAAAAGGAGAGGCAGACAAAGTCCAAATGCCAACCTCATCAAGACCACTGTGTTCTTCTTCCTGGAGAGTGAGGTACATACATTTTCAGTGTGTCTTCATTGATTGCATGCAAACTATCAAGTTCTTCACCCATGCTGTGTGAAAAACTTTTTAGCTCCATGAACATGCAGCCTACTTGGTGGACTCTCTCTGGGATTGTGGTCCGGAGTTACTGAAGGACTGGGACTGTACGATCAGCTTACTATTAGATGACCCATTCACAGGAGAGGAAGGTATGACAAAGACCTCATCACGTGCCACTGACAAGTGGCTTAAAGCAAATGCATGTATTTACTAACCAGGACTTTTTTTCTTCTTGACTTGTAGCTCTTACAGATAGACAAGAGACGGCTTTGATTGAAATCATGCTGTGCACTGTGCGCCAGGCTGCTGAATGTCACCCCCCTGTGGGAAGAGGCACGGGGAAGCGTGTAAGTTGCATTTATGGGATTGTAGTCCTTTTTCTTGATGGTTTTTGGATGGAGCATGATCAGTTTAGAGCCTACAACAAAGGTTTTGTTCTCTCCACAAATTGAATCAAGCAACAACTGTTCAACACCCTTTCAGGGTTTATCAGCATCAAGTTCAAACAAAACAAAAGATATTAATTTGCTAATCCAGATCCACAGCGAAATATAGTACCAGTAAGTATTTTTCTCAGCCCTTGTAAGGTAATCATAATGTTGTTAACAGTCATCAATATATTGGAACAACCCTGGAAACTGTTGACTATTTGCTGGAACCGGCTTCCTCTGTCTAATGCCTAAACAATTCAAGGAATTACCATGAATTGTTGCGGTTTTCTTGACCATGTATTTCTAGTCGCTAGTGTATTTTTCATTAATCATGAATTGTGACAGCACAAAGGTATTTGACTTGCATTCAGGTGATGACAGCCAAAGAAAAGAAGACTCAGCTTGATGACAGAACCAGAATGACAGAGCTCTTTGCTGTGTCTTTGCCCCCTCTATTGGCCAAGGTGTGTCATTACGTTGATACTTGGTCTTGTGCATGTTCTTCAGAAAATAGCTAAATTGAATGTTTGCCCTGTTGACAGTATGCTGTGGATGCAGAGAAGGTGACCAACCTGTTGCAGCTCCCTCAGTTCTTTGACCTGGAAATTTACACCACAGGACGTCTGGAAAAGGTCAGCCAAATGTTCTTCTTAGATTATATTGATTTAATGAATTATAATACGAGTAATACACCACCCATGCATGCCATACATGCCGAGCTCATCCGAACAGGTGGATGGTTGTATGCCTAAATGTTCTGTGTTGTGTTGTATTATTATATGATATTATGCATTTCATTACATATGATCCAGAGCTTTCTTGCACACACTTCCGCAATTCGTTGGTATTGACTGTCTCCACTAGTCACCTAAAAATGTTTTTACGATACTTGATCTACATACTCCATTTTTTTGCAGTTTGTTATTTTTATGGGATTCCTACTTGGATTTATTTACATTATTGTGTTGTAAGTTGACCTTGAATAATCGAAAAAGTACCTCCAGATGTGTTGTTTTTGCACAGTATAAATATTACCAATTCATCAGTGCGCATTTTCCATCCCACATTTTGGACTTTGTTGACTGTGTTATCTGTTTACTGCAGCACCTTGAAGCCCTGCTCCGCCAAATCAAGGAAATTGTGGAGAAGCACACAGACACTGAAGTTTTGGAGACATGCTCTAAGACGTACCATGCCCTGTGCAATGAAGAGTTCACAATATTTAACAGGGTCGACATTGCCCGCTCCCAGCTGCTGGATGAGCTGGTGGACAAGTTCAACAGGCTACTGGAGGATTTTCTCCAAGAGGTATGAGTCAAAGTTGACTTTTTGTAAGCCCTCTTCCTGATAAGCATACTTGATTATTCTCTCTCTCTCTCTCTCTCTCTCTCTCTCTCTCTCTCTCTCTCTCTCTCTCTCTCTTTCTTTTTTTTTTTTTTTTTTTTTTTTTTTTGTTTAAGAAAGGTTCTTGCTTTTAGTATTTTCCTTTTACATGCTCATCTTAAGTAGTAATTGAATGTTAATTAATGGGTTAATTGTGCCATGTCACCCAAAATGCTGCAGTTCATGCAGAATTTCTTACATTGTGTACTTTTGGAATCATTTTAGGTTGGGACGTGCTGATACCACTTTTTTCAGACCAAATATGAGTGGAAGTACTTAGATTTGAGTACTAACCAAGACTGAGCACCGATATTTGATACTTCATAATGTCATTACATCTTGCAATTGTGAAGAATTACTTTTATTTCAGTCAGAAATTGTTCGGATAACACAAAGCATTTTTTTCTTTACCATTGCATAACTTTTACTCAAATGTAATGCTTTTTACTGACATATTGAACATCCAACTGCATCTTCTTCCTATATGGCCACACATTTCACTTAAAATGTCAGATGTCACACAAGGCATTTTAGTTATGTCGTGACTTAGTCTGAACACCAGGGGACACTATACAAAAGGAGTACATGGAAGCATGATATTAATAAATGAAATAGCCCAATAAAACCAATCGAACAGATATCTTATTGCCATTATGAGGTCACAGTCCTTGCTTCAATCCTTTCTCCTTCTTTCGGGTTCCTTTGCACACTGGCTTGAAGGGAAGAATTGTGCTTCAAAAGATGTGTGATTCTTTTGGCAGAGACGCAACCCGTTGTCACAACCCTGATTCACTTAAGAGTTTTGAGGCACGGTGACAGGTTGTGATGAGCGATACAGTGGGCAAATCGGTCACAAGACTGTTTCTTTAATCGATACGCACACCAAGACAAGGCTTCACTGTTATGAACTCGCCATATGGAACTCGCCAATGCATTCGTTTTGCCAAGCCCATCACAAGTATTGTTCATTGAACTGAATGTCTCTTTCCAGGGTGAAGAAACTGATGAAGACGATGCTTATCAGGTTTTGTCAACTCTAAAAAGGATCACAGCTTTTCACAAGTATGAATTTCTTCTATTTGTAGGCTGCTCTTTCTCATGTCTGTCCATGATGATGAATGTAAGTGAGAAGTGTCTTCTTTTAACTTGATTATTTGTATGTCTTGCAGTGCACACGATCTCTCTGGATGGGATCTGTTCACCAGCAACTTTAAGTTGCTCAATACAGGGATAGAGAATGGCGATATGCCCGAGCAGGTTATTTAAAAACACTTTCAAATAAATTGATTGAATGCATTGACGGTCATGTTCTTAAAATTAAGCCCACTCTTATCAGCATTTGCAATTTTAATGTTCATCTCTTTTTTGAGCAGATAGTCATCCATTCACTGCAGTGCACCCACTATGTCATCCTGTGGCAGCTGGCCAAGTTATCTGAAGGCAGCTCCCGAAAGGTGAGGGCCGACTCGCTCAACTTCAGCGTACTTCTGTGAAGCATGGCTGTGCCGCTCAAATCGCTGTCTGACCTTTCAGGAGGACATGGTTACCTTGAGGAAACAGATGAGGGCCTTCTGTATGATGTGTCAACGATACCTCACGAATGTCAATACAGCTGTTAAAGAACAGGTAAAAAGTACCTTGTACTTAAGCAATGAGAAATCCTGTGACTCATTGTAATATTTTAGGACTCCTCCTATATTGTTATGCAGGAGAGTATACAGGTTATTACTACTTTTCCCTTTTCATTCCACTGCAGGCATTCACCATCCTTTGTGACCTCCTGCTCATCTTCAGCCACCAAATGGTGGCTGGTGGCAGAGAACACCTGGAGCCCTTGGTTTATTCCCCCGAGGACTCGCTTCAGTCTGAACTGCTTTCCTTCATCCTAAATCATGTTTTCATAGACCAGGATGATGACACCAATAGCACAGGTACAAGCAAATATGTATCCGCTACTCTGATGGGTGTGTTGAGAACTAGGGTTGGGCATTGTTTGAATTTGTATGATTTCAGTTCGCTGCCGTGCATACGTGCCATGGTTCCAATGACGAGGAGGAGCTTACCTATCAGCTTGTATGACTAGATCTCTCGATCTTTAAAACGTCATAGAATAAAAATGATTATTATGCAGAACAGTGCGGGACGTTTACAAGTTCCCAACGTGGAGAAAGTACCCTGAATGCGCCATGTTGCTTGCGTAGCATAAGTGATTCTGTCATCACTCAGCGTCCTTTAAGCTGTAAGCAGTTGGCATTTACTATAAAACTAAACACACGCAAAAAAGAATTACACACATTGTGTATTTAAGTACAAAACATTATTTGTTTTTTAAAATATCCCTCCTCAAGAATGATAAGTCAATGTTGTATTGAAATTTAAAATTTGCATTGCCTTTGGTAGTGCTATTGCTTCAGAAAACGAATATTCACACAGAAGCGGTGTGGAAATACGTGAGTGCATTTGGAAAGGCCTATTTTGACTAGAGCACATATACACTGCACTCCTGCTTTTAAATTGCTTGCAGCTTTTGTAGTGTTTTTAGACCAATCTCGTCAAAAGTTCAAACGGGCCTTAGCAAAGGTCGAAGTCACATGGCCTATAGTTTTTCCATGCCTTTTCATGAGCTGGCAGCAGCCATGGCCAGGGGCATTTTGTTTTAACTTCTGTTTACATCCTATTCTTGTGAAAGTGATATGTATGACTGCCTTCAAGGAATTTCTACAAAGAATCAGGGAAGACCTGATTAGATTTTGAAAAGGCCAAGGTCACTCTGACCTCCCTCAGTTTCATCTCTTTGCCATTAATTTCTGGAACGCCTGAAAAGAGTGGTCATGACCTCAAAGGCAAAAATAAATGATTTTGCCACAACAGAAAAACAAACCCCGTCCTGCTAAATCTACTTATCATTTCAAAGAAATTGATCGTTGTAATTGACATGATTTTGCTTCAGCCTTTGGCCTATATAGATGATAGTAACCGAAAAAGGGATTACTTTACGATGTGTTAACTAGTCTTTGAGTTTTGCAGAAAAAAAGATCATGTTGTTGGGTTGTTTTCTGTCTTTAGATGGCCAACAGGACGACGAGGCAGTGAAAATTGAAGCATTACACAAGAGGAGAAACCTCCTGGCTGGCTATTGTAAACTGATCATCTACTGTGTGGTCGAAATGAAAACCGGAGCTGACATTTTCAAACAGTACATGAGGGTTAGTTTGTTTTTTCTAATCATAATTTATTTCACGATGATTTTCTCTCCAATCCACATTCTTTGAAGCAAGATCACCACATCCAAAACTACCTCTGCAACTAACTATGTGTTTCCCCCCCGCCCCCTCTTTATTTCTACAGTATTACAATGATTATGGCGACATCATAAAGGAAACAATGAGTAAGACGCGGCAAATTGACAAGATTCAATGCGCCAAAACCCTCATCCTCAGCCTTCAGCAGGTCAGTGTTGAGTTTTGCTCAGTTTCTTTCATCCACGCATTCAGGAGCTTCCAATTTGTTTGAGCCATATTGCAATTGTTAATACAAATGTTTCCTCTCTGTGTCTGTTAGCTTTTCAACGAGATGCTGTCAGAACTGGGTCATGGGTTTGATCGCTCCTCCTCTGCTTTCTGTGGAATCAAAGAGTTGGCCCGTCGATTTTCTCTAACCTTTGGCCTTGACCAAGTGAAAACCAGAGATGCCATTGCCATGCTGCACAAGTACGACTTTTCTTTCATGTTTGTTCACCTTGGACATTCCAACTTGCAAACACCACATCAATAATATAAGCAATTAAATCGAAAGCTTCGATGTAAGATTTAATGCATTTAAAGCCAATGAAACACTCCCTCTTCCCACCTCAATGCTTCCTTTTCTTCTTGTCCACATTTGCTTGTTTCCTAGGGATGGAATAGAGTTTTCTTTTAAAGATCCAAGTCCCCAGGGAGAAGGAGGCCCTCCCCTCAACTTGGCTTTCTTAGATATCCTCAGCGAATTCTCCTCTAAGCTGATGAAACAAGACAAGAGGACTGTGTAAGTTTAATTTCTGTTGTGCTGCGAAGGGAGGCTCAGTTCAACAGGTGTTTGTGACAAAATTAAAAAATGACTTAATTCTTCATTCAAAACCTGCCTTCTTTGGAGTATTTGTTTTTTTTTTTTTTTTTTTGGGGTGGCAGCGTATGTTTGTTTCACTAATCTCTGTCACTTTTCTATTTCTCCACAGCCACATGTACTTGGAGCGTTTCATGACGTTCCAGATGGCACTGCAGCGAGAGGACTGCTGGCTCCCTCTCATTTCATACAGGAATTCCCTACAGGCTGGCGGTGATGACGACACGATGTCGGTGATGAGTGGCTACTCCAGCAGAGGCTCCTCCATTCGGTCGAAAAAGACCAAGGCTCCTGCTACTACAACTGGAACTTCTGCAGCAAAGCGGAAGCTGCCAGAAGGTGGCGAGCATTTGGCAATCTGATTTCTCTGCATTGTTTAACACTCAGAACAAGTCTCACTTTTCTGTTACACTACCACCTATAAACAATCCCGTTAGCCATGAGAGTGGCATGGATTAATATGTGGCTGCAATAGTACAGTTGAAGCCCAGAAAAGCAAGAATGTCTTCCAACGTTTTCAATGCGTTCCAAGCATCTTGGCTCTCGCAGTCGAGTCGATGGGCAAAGGGATAAAACAGCAGATGGTAGAAGCCTACTAATGACCACAATTTCCACATCATTTCATCAACAACGAGAAAACGCAATTCAGTACTGGATCACCCAAGGTGGTGACTGTAGTGGAGTTTGGATCAAGTTGCTGTCATCACAGGAATTTTGATTGAATTGTTTACAAAAACCACAAGCCATCTGTGCAAAGTGTAGTCTATGTAACTCGGATGGAACCGGTGTTCATGTTCCATTTGTGTCTTTTTCTTTCCTTCCAGAGGAAAGCAGTAGCAGCGAGGTGTGGCCGCAAGGCATTCAAACCCCAGTCATGTTGCCATCGCCCCACCTCACCTCCACTGCCATGCGAGACCCGAAACGGGGTCGTGATGACAGCTACATGGGTGTCTACGCCCTCCCTCACGACCAGCCTCCGCCCCACCAACACCCACAACAACACCACCAACAGGCATCTCAGCATCATCAGACTCCCATGGATTACAAGTACGGAAATCTATAGACTTCACTGTCTGCTTCATTGGAGTCATTGAAATTCTCTCACTATTAATTCCACTTGGATTGAAGTCAATTCGTATTTCTTTTTAGTTATGACTTTTTAATTGTTCAGTGATGAAAGTCCTCCGGATTTTCCCGGGATTCCAGATTTTCAAATTTTCATTAAAAGTCTTCCGGAAAATTGAGGAAAAATGACTAAAATTAATTTGGATATTAGTTGACAACATTGAACGAACACGCGTTTGAGTTTGTTGTTTTGCTTTCACGATCGTAGCCATGTTGAGGCACTAACACTAGTAACAGTAACAGTAACACCCCTCTCCTCGCATTCTCATGGCCTCGCCATATCTCGGAGATTTCGAAATTTCGGCGAGAACGGAAGCCACAAAGAATGAATGGAATTTAAGCTTTCGTACACATTGACTCTTAGTTTTGTGCTGTAATTTACACTTGTCTTTCGTAACATTTCACTGCTAAGTTTCAGTTTCAACACTTGGATGGCTCCTTTGATTCCTAATATTTACAGTCTGTGTACTTTAATGAGTGTTCGTTTGGACCAAGACTCATTCTTCAGTTGAGTGCCTATCGTGTGAGACTGGGATTAGAATTTGAGTGTGCAGCCTACCAGGTGGTCTTATAGTGACAGTGATTGATGTTGATGTTTTTTTGATAGCCGGCCAGTGAGACAACAAAACAGTATTTCTAGCTCGTTGGTGAACAGTAATGGCTAATTAATGTAACTTGTCTAGTTCCCAGGTGACGTGGATGCTTGCCCAGAGACAGCAAGAAGAGGCTCGTCAGCAGCAAGAAAGAGCTATGAACTACGCCAAGCTCAGGACCAATTTGCAGCATGCTATGTAAGATATTCACCCAGTGGGACGGTGACGTTGAGGTGATATAATGTCTCTAAAAAGCCTAAAACCTTTTAATAAATGCATATTGGTACATTCACGCAGACGTCGTGGCACTGGCCTCATGGAGGAAGATGAAGAGCCGATTGTGGAGGATGTGATGATGTCATCTGAGGGTCGTATGGATGACCTGAATGAAGGCATGGACTTTGATACAATGGACATCGACCTGGTGAGAAGCATTTACCATTCATCATTTATTGCACGCTCCTTATTTATGAGTAGCAAAGATTATATCGAGCTACAAATGTAGCATTTACATTGTGCTTTTGTGAGGCTCAATATTAAAATTGCCACAATATCATCATTGTCAGGTTACAAGTTTAAAAGCAACACATCTCCGTCAAAATCCTGACTAAAATTGGCCTGCTTCAGGAGAACTCGGCATGTCATCTGAGTGAAGAATAGACTAATCATGGTCTATACTGAGTATAGACCATGATAAACCACTGAGCCAAAAGGAATAAAATGACTGCCCATGCCTCGTTCTTAGTCACTGCTGTTATGATGAACAAAAACACAATATAGTATCGAGCACTTTTTTAAAAAAAGCAATATTGTGAGTTTTTATACACGAACGTGAGCTCTTTTTATATCACAAACCTCACCACAGTATCGTGATAATTATCGTATCATGAGGTTGATATCTCAATAGTATGGTATTAGGACATTTGGATATTGTACATCCATAATTTCTAATGGTACTTTTGAAAGAAGATGGTTGAGAAAATAATTGCATGAAGTAGCTGTTATGGTCTTAATTGTTGTTACATTCCTAGACTTTGTTGATTTGCAGCGCCATCACAAAGCGCCTGCAACGGGCCTTCGAGGTCACTGCAGTGGAGGTGATTGGGCAATATAAGTACTGTTTTTTTTTTCCCATCATCTGGTTGAATTTATCCTCATGTGCTCTTAAATTTTAATGTCGCATTTTAACACTCAAATCTGAGGATCCAAAATAACGTACAGTTGCCCATTTTCCTTTGGCAGCTGTTTCCCCCAACATAACCATTCAATTTATTTCATCACCGCTCCTTCCAGCAGACATCTTTCTTTGACCCAGACGACATGTGAGGTTTACTAAAATCCTCAGAGCTCTTGTTGACTTTGAGGATCCAGTCAGTCAGAGAAGACTTATTTGTTAGGCCTACAACAACTATTACAGACCATCTTGTGCTGATTTTTCAATGTCGTTTCCAAATGCACAAAGAAAAGAACTGTAATCATCAAAAGCTTGGTTTTGGCTGCGTGTAAAAGGGCCTCTGTGTCTTGTTTAATGAAACATTGTGTTGACAGTGCATTGCAACATCATGACCAATTTAGTTGACAATTTACACCCGCTCCACAAAACCATGCATGATGACTGTAAAACCAGAACTAAATGTAATCGGAAACATATGTCTCAACTGCATACCAAACGTCAAGTTGATTTCACAAGTACTTACAGTAAGCCATTCCACCGATTTCTCCTATTAAAATAGATAAACCAACCTGAGTGACCTCTGATTTTTTTCTTTTGTTTTTTTTAACCCCCTCTCTCTTGAGTCACTTTTCAACACACTTTCCTCCTCTCGTCTAGCCGCCATCTAAAAATCGACGTGAAAGGTCTGAGCTGAAGCCGGACTACTTTGACCCTGCCTCTATCATGGATGAGTCGGTAAGACCGAGTTGCTGCTTACATGTGTGGTGTTTGCATGTTGACAACCAAGTGCCCCCCCCCCCGCTCAAACATAAAGCTTGGCTGTGTCATCCATGGTCCATTGGAGTTACTGACATGAAACTTATGACCCGTCTTTGTATGGGTTCAGCCATCTGAGCTGTGTGCACCTTAGCCAAATTCCTTTCACCTTGGCCTTGAAATCCAGGTCAGACAGCAGACGCTCAGCCCTGAACAATGTTCATGAGTGTCTTGTGTCCACTCCAAATGATTCATCATTCGCATTTCTCATAAACGGGTTTCCTTTGAAATTTGTTGAGAAACATTGTGCCACAGATTACTTTTTGCCACTCTTACCACTGTAGCGACAGTATGTTCTCTGGGAAATTCAGTAACATTTTGTACAAAAATAATTTAGCTGCTCTTGCGCGCTTGTGTGTGTGTGTGTGTGTGTGTGTGTGTGTGTGTGTGTGTGTGTGTGCGCGTGCTTGTGCATGCGTGCATCAGCCTTTCATAAATTTTGGACGTGTCATCTGAGTGAAGATTTTTTTTTTCCCCTTCTAGGTCCTGGGAGTGTCTATGTTTTAAACTAATATCCAAATTATGTTGAAGCTGGGATACGAGAAGAGGAGCTTTGTATTTAAAGAGAATTTTAGATGCGAAAATAAGTGTGTTTTCTGTAAGAAAAAGCAAAAATTAAAAAAAAAAAAAAAGTTTTGGCTTGTACTTCATGTGGACCAATGATGACCCACACTCAGTGTTGCTTGCTCAGAGAGGACTTCAAATATATACTTTTATAATCTTGGTTAAGATCTTCCTGTTCCAGAATAGTGAAACAGGCCACTTCCAAACCTATCAAAGACGATATATGTCTGAAGAAAAACCCATAATAGCGTTTTCCCTCTTTTTTTTTTTCATTTCTCTCCCAGCAGGATGGATTGGTGTGTTTTAACTTAAGAAACATAGTTTTTTTTTTTTTTGCTGTTGTTGTTTTGTTTTTTTTTTGTCTAACCCATTTTACATTTGTAGTAAGTTACCAGGTGTGATGTAGTAATTTATAAACAGACTGTAGTAGCTTGCCTGTACCGTGTTAGCCAAGTGGATGGAGGTCTTTCTGTTCTTGTACTTTCATTGCCCTCCTCTCTCTTAAGTTCATCTTCCCGCTTTGAGGTCCTGATAACCACTGGTGGTTAAGATTGTGAGATGTCATATAGAATCAGTCTCAATCCTTGTTTATGCTGTGAAGCGTCCCACAGTCCAGTAGTACGTAAGTCTTGGCTCTTACCCCAAGATTTGGACCACTCCTTTCCCGCCATCTGCTAAGAGAATTGTTCCCTTGAACCACAAGTAGCCTGGTCCAATGAAATAGTTTGTTTTGTTTTCTTTCCAATCTAGCAGCATCATGTCAAAATGGGTATCTCTACATTTTAAATAAAAAAAAAAGCAACATATGAATTGGTGCTGATTTTTATATATGTGCTTTGTTTTTCTTATTTTCAATCTTCATTCACAAATGAAAGTGTGTAAGAAACTGAAAAATTTAACACATGTCAGTCCATGCAGCGAGAAAGATTTTTAGATTTGTATTTTTTACATTTTGATTTTATTTTCTTCCTTTTGTCTTGATAATGTCTTCGGGTTTTTACCTTCTTTCCTAACGTGTAAATTAGTTTGGATAAAACGAATGAAATTCAGCTTTAAGAGTTTCTCCGCTCGAGTCCTGTCACGAAAATACTTCAAAGAGACTTCAAATGTTAATAACCGGGAGGTCCTCTTTCAGAAATTACTGAACGCAAGCTATTCAGCAGTGATGTGGCAGCTAGACAAAGCTTAGATTTTGACTTATATTTGTCACACATGACTTTTAATGAACTGTTTTGTCTACTGAGTTTGTTTTTGTAGTCATTCCATGCTAAAGCCTTAAACATGCTTCTTCTCTCACGCTAATCTTCCATGTCAGCAGATTGGTCATGTTTAAAGGGTGGATAATTGGCTTCTTAGAACATGAAACATGAGATGGTCAAATGTATCAATGTGATCAAGTAGATGAGCAGTCTATGTGTGTTTTGCCTAATTAATTTATGTAAGTAAAAAGAAAATTCTTTTAAGGAAAATGTACTGTTTATTATTTGTTGCTTACCACTACATTGGTATAAATCCTTATTAGATATTGTGTATATATATTCAATTTTTTTTCTTTTTTGGCTATTTTGTGTTCTGCACTCTTGCCTACACCCTGAGTTGTCTACTATTCTCCCATCCTCTTTCAGTCACTCTGTTTTCTGATTTGTACTTGTCTGGAGACAGTAACTTTTGAATAAAAATCAACACACAATTTCTACTGTGATAGATATTTACTCCATTTACTCCCCCTTACCTTAAGCTACGAACCATGAATGATATAGGCTGTTACAATTTTGAATTCAATGGATTTGTTTCTGACCAAGAGTGAAACAAAAGATAATAGATTTTTTTTTATATGTATACAACCACTCAAAATCCCGATCAACATAATCTCTTCCAGAACATTCTCATCACGTATAAATTTAGAACATGGAATATACCCATAATGAGTAATGTGGTATTCATACCGATGGCCATCTAACTAAAAAAATGAGAAAAGGAATGAATGATTGAATTATACAGACAAGATAGTACACTATCCTGTCTGTATAATTTACAAGACGCTCATGTACCAAATTTATAAAAACGAAAGAAAAAAAGCGCATACTCAAAATGTGACCAGAAGGTGAAATATTTTGGATTTGGCAGTGCAGAACGCTTGCTCGAGCCCTCATGCCGACACCCCGTTGTGGTTCACTTTGCAGACGCCAGGGGGCAACGTAGACCAAGTTGTAGTCACCCAACGTCACTAAAATGCTACTGAAGTGCTATTTTCGCAAACGATGTCACTTGGTATTTTGAATTGTTCACATTGTTCCATCCTAGAAACAATATTGCTCTGTTATGGTAGACTGTGTGCTATTTACTCGGCTCATATTGTTGTTGTCTTTTGTTGTGCTGTTTGTATCATACTGAGAGGCTTATATTTTGGTCGTCTTTTTAGATGAGAATAAGGAAACAAAAAACACATTATGATGCTTTGCCGTCTACCAATGATAAGCTGCAAGCACAATAATAAAAACAAACATCAATAGTACTAAGTATGAACAATATATGTATGTACAGTGTGTACATATTTATATACATAAATCGTTGTTGTGTACAGCGTGTTTGTGGAAGTTTACATTTAATTCCCTGAAAAATAATTGACAGAAAAATGTCTTATTCTGCAAGTGCTGCATTATTGACAACAGTGGCTGATTTTTACGGTGTCACTCCTGACATTCTGCATGAAAAGTATCTGCTATCAGAATCATATGCGGAAAAAAGCCTCATCTTTATCACTCCTTTGTGATAGGAATTTTTGCAATCAGGAAACCAGTTCTGCAAGCAGCTGAAACTGTCAAGCCAGTTTCCTGAAAGCCGAAAGACTCCCTTTGTCCACATTGCTGTTGCAGTAAATCAAGTTTCACTTTCTCTTACTCGATCCTACAACATTTTATGTGTATGTGTTGGGTTGAGTAGTAACATTGCTGCAGACCTAAATCTGAGCCTCTTGAGTGGCTTCCCTTTACTCCTGATAACCCCTGGCCCTCTACAGGCCTATCAGCACAGGCCACGTTAAGACCTCAAGAGGGTCAAGGAGGACTGGCATACATGTTTCACACACATGAATTAACAGAGGAAAAGTCGCCAGATCAAAACAGTACTTTATGAAAACGTAAAATGCACATGCTGTATGTTAAACACAACCTCTTCTTTTATGTACAGTACAGGGGGTGGGGTTGGGTGGGTCAACTCTCAAGGACTTCTGAACACACAGCCTGAGACTGACGTGTCTCCGTGAAGATAAACCCAGAACATGTTGAATTCAGTGAATAAATCATTAATGAGAGCACCTGTGGTAATCTGCTTGTAAAGGCAAAGCAGCTGATCCTAGAAAATCATTCACCAGCACCTGCTCCAGATTAGAACTCGGAAACACACATAAACACAACTAATTGCACTTCAAAAGTGTGTCACGTCAATAAGGTATTTCTATCCTCTCTATTTTTACACGTGCAATTCTTATTTTTAGGATTATTACATGTATATTTGCACTGACAGTTTAGTGCTACAGGCAGTCGGCGTTGGATTCCTGCCACTGCCTGACCCGAACATGGATAAAAATTTCTTGGTTGCATCAGGAAGGGCATCAGGTAGAAAAACTAAGCCAAACAAATCAAACATGTGACTCTCGGAAAGCTGTTGAAAGTCTCTTTCTTTGTTACAGTTGATGGGTGCACACAGCAGTTGTGCTCACCACCACTTAACCACGCTACCAAGATATGAACAATGCGCAATCTTTTGTCCACTGTGTCCGCCGTTTATAGCGGTCCTGACATCGGCAATTTTGAGGTTATGAGTGGGCTGCAGTGAAATACTTCAGCGCATTGGGTAAACACATACCAACAATCGAGCAAGCACCCACTTATCGGATACTTGAAGAATTATCCTGAACGATTAGCCTGTGGTGGTGGTGTTTTTTTTGTTTTTTTTTTGGGGGGGGGGTTCTGCTCCCAGATCTGCTCAGAAAAATTCAGCAAAATCATTCACCACAATAAAAATGACAATGAGAAGAGTTAAATGTCACAATCTCGTTACCAAATAAGCTAACAGTTAGCCTAGCCTCTTGTGTTTCTTCGACAAAAGTACTACCATTTCTACTTCTTTTGGTTTTTCCAACAATCCGGATGCCCGGTGGCAGTCTTGGAATTACAACAGATGTGGTTTGGGGGAGGAGGCACTCACTTTTCTGTGGAGAGGTCTTTGTGTGTGGTGTGCTGTCTTGGTTATCTCGAGCACGCCACACACTATAAGAGCGGTAAGAACACCCTTGATATTGTCCTCATTGTGTGTGGGGTCTCTCACATTGAAAAAAAACCCCAATCCATTCAAAATCCGTGTGTGTGTGTGTGTGTGTGTGTGTGTGTGTGTGTGTGTGTGTGTGTGTGTGTGTGTGTGTGTATGTGTGTTCCCTACTCTTAAGGGCACCACAACAGTGCAACCACCAGACAGCTTCTGGCACAGCGACCCTTGACTGCAACGATACAGTAAAATATGTGTTGAGCAAATAAAGTGAAGGAATGTGTTTTGGATTAGGGGGAGGAAGCAGTGTTAATGTGACTGTAAAGTGAGCAAAGGATCAATGCCCTTCAATGACGAGACAGGCCAGAACAGGTTAGAGATAATGAATAAGAGCGCCGTGGGAACTTCCAAATTGTGCGCCGTTGGTTTGCTGTGAACTGACACGCAGGCGTCAACGCAGCTAAAGGTGTGCACGAGTGATAGGGCTATTGACCTTAGAGGACACAAGCGGTAGGATTAGCGCTGAGGCCCGAGATGGTCCAAGTGTGTGGAGGGAATCTGTCATCAGCGGAGCTGCAGGTGGTCCAAAGGTCCAAGCGGGCCATTCGGCCTCACCAGGCGAGAAAACAAGAGCACTTTTCAGTGGGGACTAGAAGGATATTTACCCTGGAATCGGATTCTCTTCAGCTTCTCGCCTCGCGTCACATTATTGTTGTCGCGCCACTTTCCCTCGTCCCACCGGGTCTGAGCTTGAGCGCCGAGGATTATAATGGCTTCTCATGCAGAAAGGAGAACCACTATAGTCATTTTACAGTTGAAATGGTGCCCGCGTTGTGTGCGCGCGCGCCGCGTGTGACCCACACTTCGACACTTCCCTATTCCTTAATCCAACAAAGCTTATTCAAAGGTGACCCGTGGATGACTGAATGCATTGCCGGGCCAAGCTGCTCTGCTAAATCATGAGTCTCACTGAAGTTTGGATGAGTGTCTTATAAGGAGTGATGAGACAAGTCCCATAAAGATGACGAAGAACTCAAGAGTGTCACTAAGCCCCTGCCAGGAAACCCCAATGATTAACGAGAGCCGGGACACCGCCGCTAATAAGACTCGTCTCTTTAATTGGCTCTACGGTGTGTGTGTGTAATGGACCAAGGTGCAGATGTGTGTTCGTGCAATGTCTCTCTGTGCTGGCCGCGCGCGTGCCAGTGATTAGCTTTTCACTTGTGTGTGACTGTGAGCCAGCGATGAGGTAGGCTCGCCTCATTAGAACGAGAGCACTTCAATGGCTGGCCAAGAGTGATCCCCCTTCCCAATACGGATTCATTCAATCTATTCTAAACTATGGCATGCGCTAGTAGACAGGGGTTAGACGATGCAAGGGTGCTGCTGTACCAAGTTTGACTGTGTTATGATGATGATGATGATTATAAATCCAAGGGAGGGGAAAGATGGTGAGGTACTTTAAAGGTTCAAGCAGGTATAACTCCTCTGCAGAGGAGGGAAGGGCGGCGTGGAATTAGCCCGAGCCAAAGACAAGACGAGAGAGTGCAGGCACAGTAAAGGGAGAGCTGGTCCTTGTTAGCACACAATTCATCTGTCTCGTGAGGTCATGGTTCATGCGGGCCTGAGGGGGCAGTGTGTGACCCCTCACCTTTCACCCATGACCCCGATCCCAGCACCTGGAGCTGAAGTATTTCCTCATAACATTTACTTGTAACATTTTGCCTCAAAAAACACATTTGTGACCCAGGGGCATTTTTGGGCCTCATATTCGCTTTGAACTGGTAAGTAACACTCTGAGGTCTCACACTACAACATCAGAGTGGGTACTGGTTTTCACTCCGAGACTGGGTGGCATGGACAGGAGGGAGGGAAAGGAAAAATCAGCGCTAGGAGTGGAGCTGCGACAGAGGTCACAATGAAAGATGTTGCTCGATTGAGAGCGAGCGCAAAATAAACCTCCCCTTAAAATAGTTTGGAGACTTGTTCATTTGTCACCTGTGTCGTGTGTGTCGGGTGCGAGCAATGTGGCGCTTGATCACAGAGCAGGAAACGGCAAACTTCTGTGATCTCGCAAACTGGGTTAACAATGTCGAAAATGTGTCCAGGGACACTGATGGCAGTTTGGTGACACAACAAGTGAAACAAGTCCTTTGAGTTATTTGCATCACGCAGCATGACAGAAGAGTGGTTAGCACATCTGCCTTCTAGTTCTGAGGGTTCGAGTTAGAATCTGGACTCCGCCCTTTTTGTGTGGAGTTTGCATGCTCTACCTCGCTGTTCACGCGAACCTCTGAAAAAGTCTGAAAATGCTTTCAGCGTTACTGATTGTGCTTTTTCTTTTTTCAAGTTAAAACAGACCCCAGGTGTCTTCACTTACCCGTGAGAGGCTTTCATCAAAACACCCCAAATATCAAGAATTGATCATATTTCTTGTCATGCTTAAGCTAGCTTCTTTTATGGGGATGATCGGTCACATACAGTGAGCCAGCCCTCATTCTGCCCCACATAAGTGCTGGACCAGTGGTGGCTCCCGATTTTACTCGTCTGACGATCACCGATCGGCATTTCGCAGATGTTTGCCCTCTGGTGAATGGCTGTCTCCTTTTTCATCTCTTTCGACAGCAAGTGTTACATTGGCGGCCTGCTTTCTTCTGCTGTACTTGCAGAGGCAGAGCTCCTTCCGCTTGAAAATATTTAGAGCATTTGAACTCCACTCCGAGCACTTCTCTATCAAGTAATAAATAACCTGTGAACCAGTGTAGAACTTGCAGCCCTGCTTACCTTGGATGAAGCTACCACTGCTAATTTGATCATGCTACCTGTATATTACCTTACCCTCATAAAAAGAGCTGCCTTCACGATTCCACCGGATAATCACTGATGGATGTAGCATTTAATAACCACGCTGTTTAATCACACCAACTGGTCAATGAATGTACAAGCAACGAACTTCCGTATCTGCGCAACTAGGGATACATGATGAGAAATCAACGCCGCTACTCATGAACATTCGAACTATAATTAGGCACAGGCGCTCTGAGGATGGGCAGAATCAACCTCACCCATCCAAGCTGGCGCCCATCGCATGGGGACTTGGCCGAGAGGACATCACACGAAGGCCGCGGACCCGCTGCCACCCAATGATAATTTTCCAAATGGCTTCCCTTACTGAAGGGAACTTTTGCGAGCTCTCAAATAGACCAGCTGTAAGCGAAGCTTAGCCACTCAGGCTGACTTTCTGGCTCTGCACACAAACGCCGTACAGGGCTCACGCCGATTTGATCACTTCTGGGGCTGACATCTATTCTGCTGCACATCCTCTTTTACTGTTCCTCCCTCAGAGGAGTACCGGAGGGAACTGCATGAGCGTTGCAGGGGGTACCAGTCCCTCTCTCGTCACACATCTGATGGTCATTCCTTGGTCAAGCGCCGGAGGCTGAAACATCTGGCCTCAAATATTTGTCCATCATAGAGCCTACAAGAGCTCGTTCTCCTAACTGTACGATATCTGCCATACCATTAACGATTTCACTGCATCAGAATCTCCCATCTATCCTGTACTGCTTGTCCTCATCAGGTTAACTGGGGCCCATCCCAGCTGACTTTGGACAAGAGTGCAGTTACTGTGCAGAAAGACAGTCAGTCAGTCGCGGGGCACATTTAATTTTACACACTTATGGGCAATTGAAAATCTGAAGTGACCCGAGTAAGCTTGTCTTTGGAATGTGGGAGGAGAGCTGAATACCTCCTGGGGGGAACCCTCAAACACACGGGGGGACATGCAAACTCCACACAGAATTGTTCTCACAGAGATTCAAACTATGACAAAATCAGTGGAGTGAAAAAGGACAAAAAAGGTCGTGGTTGAAAAGATCCCAAAGCAAACCAGATCACTGGATATCAAGAAAGCAATTTATTGAAGAACACAAGGAGAAGAAAATACATCGTAGCAACTAAAAAGGAAACAAAAAACAACGACAGAAGAACATCATGGAGAAAGATAAAAATGATCTTTAAAAAAAAAAAATTACAACTGAAGTTGGTTTATGGAAAGAGCCATAGTTCAGTATGACTGTCTCTGTTGTCGCATGAGCGGAGGGACTGTCAGGCTGAGACAGAGCGTGAGATGCTGAGATTCAGGATGCTAAGTGAGGATAAAATTGAAACGGGTTGCTGTAAAAACAGTACCCTCTGTGGGAATTCAACCCTAAGCTATACCAAATACCGGCAAGGTTGTTCTAAGCCATTTAGACCTGGAACGGCTCCGCCGTGCCCTCCATCTAGTGCCCCCACTACTTTAGTGCTAGCGCGATGGCCAGCAGCTCTCTTATTTCCACCATCATGATTGACTTCAGCTTGGCAAAGGCAACGTGAGAACAATGCGCAGGAGTTAAGCTTCAGATTGACTAGGGCAGTGGTTCTTAACCTTGTTAGAGGTACCGAACCCAAACAGTTCATATGCACATTCACCGAACCCTTCATTAGTGAAAAATAAAAATCGGATTTTTTATTTTATTTTATATTTTTACAAATTCAAGGCATAAAAAAAACCACATTTATTCAAAACAGAAAAAAACTGTGCACAAAATGAACCAGCCAGTGATGGCCAAGCGAATGTGTCATAACTAATTGACATGTTGAGTCCGGTGTGCCTTAATGGTCTTTTCAGTGGCTCACAAATCATTATACCCACTGATTCTGACCTTCCTTTTGTTGTAGAGGTAGATCCATCGGATACGGGAGTGGGAGCAGTTCTTTCACCGTGAGCCCCGAGTACAGTGGTTCTTAACCTGGGTTCGATCGAACCCTAGGGGTTCGGTGAATCAGTCTCAGGGGTTCGACGGAGCCTCTGCCATGGAGGTTAAAGGCGGCTTAAGTTTGTGTTCCTAACAAACAGATATAAGGTTGCGCCATAACACTGTAACTGTCTCTAAAAATTGCCAAAACCCCCCAAAACCTCTGCAAGTTTGTCCATGATATAGTAGTTGGCGAATTGACCACAGCCTGGATGTGAATCTAAGTTGGCCCTTCTCCATGAGTAAGGTCTGATCCTTCTTGTTTATTAAAAAGAAACCGGCACCCACCGGTGAGGTCGAAGGACCAATTAACTCTGAGGCAAGACAGACATGTTCTTGTTCAGCCCTCGAAACCTTATACAATTTGGCATGAGGTAATGGAGAATTTGGAATTAGGTCAGTGGCACAATCACAAGAACGATATAGAGGAAGGGACTGAGCGCAATCCTTTTGAAAACCCAACTGTAAATTGCCATATTCCGCCCGCACGTTAAACACACAAACCAACTGGATTTAACCGCTTTAAGTGCTGATTGAAGAACAGTAAAAACGGCAAAATAAACTCACCAACAATTCATATTTGGGTGGCGAATTGTGATCCAATTTTACCCCCAAAACATACAGAGCTGGTCCAATGTGGTTACCGATAATTTGAACCAAAGAGATTCCATCTCATGAGTTACCATTGCCCACACACCCATCGAGGTCTGGGACATCCTTAAGCTTTGTGAGCTTTATCAACTGGACAAGGAAAAATTCTTAACGCACAAAGTATCCAGCAAAACAATCATCGGCCCCAGAAACAAACATCCACCGGTTTTCATCCATTTGAGGGTGCTGCCATTTTGACTTGATAGCATCCTCTTCGTTGACCTTGAATTGATGTCCAAGTGCCCTCAGGTCGATGTTGCAAACTTCACGGCTCACCTGTTTTCTGTTAGGTTTTAGTTTACTTTTTATTCGTTCATTAGTTTTGTTTTATTTTCTCAAATATTGGTTTATTTCTTGTTGTGCAATATTAAAAAAAAAGGTCACAGCATGTATTGCGTAGTAAAAACTCATACAGCACTCAATACCGGTACTGACTAACATTGAGCAAACTTTGAAATAAAATAAGTCCATATTTCTGCTTCTCCAGTTCGATGCATCACAACTTTGATGTTTTCATTAAAGCTAGGATGGCTTTCCATCCGTTGCCGACTTCTTGAGTGGATTTGTGGCTTGAATTCCTGTTGAGAAGCATTTCACACACATCGCACTACGAGCTACTTTGGCTATTTGCTTTTATCTGTGACAGTCATAGACAATTGGATGGATGGACGGATGCCACTGACAGAACATTAATACCAAAATAAACACAATTAAAATCAACACCAAAATCTTGGGTATGAAATCAATTGACAATGATGAAGAAAGGGCATTCTTGCTCTGAATACATGGTGAGTTTTAGTTTTCTAAAGTAAGTTTATTCTTAAGTAAAGTTTATTTTTTTAGGAACACTTATTTTTATTTTTTATTTGTTTAAATAGTATTTTTTTTTCAATTTTTGTTTACATTATTTCATTAGTTTTCCTTAAGTGGAATAACCTTGCTTTGATGTCAATATCAGTCGACAGTACGGTTTGTCAGCCCCCTAAAAACGGACGATAATGAGTGGATTTAGTTTGATTCCACAAACAATCTCAATCAGGATACTGTGTTTAGACTAGTTGGGCACACAACACATTGCAAAGAAATGTTTTGAATTGAGTTCCCCTTTAAGGTTTTCACATGGTACTTTGGGAGTTTCAAAAAGTAAATGTACATTTTTTTGTGGGGTGGGGGGGCAAGTGTCACAACGACATACACTATGTTCTTTATTTATTTATTTATTGAACTATTTGTGTTACTGATCACTTTTCAACATGCTCCAATGGGTTTGTTTTGACAGATTAACACATTTGGTGTTTTCATGGAAATAAGAACTGTGTTGTTATCCAAAACCTTCAATCTTCGGACCCCTTTTAAATGTTTTAGGGCTCCAAAATGCCATTGTTGTATCAACAACTTGTCAAAGACGATTTTGTTTTGCTTTGTTTTCCAAATGTTCAGTTTAACATATGAAGCGGTCCCTTAGAAAGGAACTTCTCAGCTGAGTTTACTGATCCCCTGACAGACAACTCACCCCCGTCTAATAAATATGACACAGTGGCCTTCACTCCCTAACTGTTCAACTCTGACCTTTTACCCCAACCAAGGTTGTTGACCTTTTCTTTCATACTCATCCTCATTTCCTGCGAGGACTTTTATTCACCTTTGCTGGCTGAGTCACACGTAACAGTTGAGAAAAAACAGCCTTAAAGGATTCTTTCTTGCTGATTGACAGATTACAATATAAATGAGTCAAAATGCTCCGGGCTAATAAGACAAGCAGGGACACACCCCTACATGACCCTCTGCCTATCTTTTTTTTTTTGTCTGCTCTTTCCTATGCTGCCTTCTCTTCTTTCCGGTGCCCCTCCCTCCTTTATTTGTGCCTGCAGAACCACTTTGTTGTGCTTTTAGAGGCTGGGTTTGTAGTTTGAGCAGATGCTGAGACTGATATTCCCAGATCCTGCAGCGAGCCGAGATAAGAGCAGATTTATGCCAGAGTGAAGGAGCATGGGAGTAATTGCTAATGCTTTGATGGTGAGGCTGAGTGTGCTTGTGTACCCTCAGCCGTTTAGTAACATGGACACTTTTAGATTTACAAGTTTATATTACCGTATTTTTGTCTCTATCGCTGGATGCCAAAGGTGTGTTTATAGCCCGAATCTGCTACTTCCAAAATAACACGTTTCTCCTTTCTCTGTTTAAAACACAATAAACAGATTTTGAGGGAGAGAAAACAAACAAACGTAGGACTGTTTAATCAGTGAACTATTTAGTTAATTAGTTGATCAAGGGCTGGGCAAGACCAAAGAGCTTGTGGGAAGTCTGCAGAGAAAAGGCAAAGTCGCTGTCGCTGCAACAGAGGAAAATGAATGAATGAATGAATGAATGAGTTGATCAAGGGCTGGGCAAGACCAAAGAGCTTGTGGGAAGTCTGCAGAGAAAAGGCAAAGTCGCTGTCGCTGCAACAGAGGGAAAATCCACAATGGTTCCTCGAATCTTAAATCCTGTCCATTGCAGGATGCCGGTCTTTATTTCTATATGTGTCAAGTGTAAAAATAAGTTAATCCCTGTAAGATGTAATGCTTAAAAATATTATTCTTAATGGCAAACAACCAGAGGGTACCTGGGCTTCCAGTGGAGGCTTGATCACATCTCAAGACCACCACTATCACGTCACATTCATAGAAACCTTTGTTGCTTGCAGCAACAGAGTACAAAAAAAAAAAAAGAGTTTTAACTCATGGAAGGAGAAGTTCATACACTGACTGTACAGTGTATATGTAGCGCACGGACACGTCACCAAACACAAATAGCCCCGTCCCCACAACTTTCACCACGTCGGCAACTTCACTGAGCAACCAACTCAATGCTGTTCATCTGGTAACATTGCTAGCTAATGCTAACCTGTGCATTTAACAGAATCCAATGCAGCCCTGCTTACCTTGTGTACTTACAACCGGCTAATTTGCCAGTAGTACCCCTGCTTATTAACGGTGGTGCAGAAGTGCAGAACGACTTGCACACTTTTTCGGAAATACATTGATGAATAAGAATTTCACACTTGATAGTTTTCCGGAACAGTGTTCATACAAACAACATAAAGGTTTATTTGTTTTCCATAATTTATTGCCTTTAAGAATAAATGACAAGGTGCATGATCAAGCTGTTTTATTTCTGCTTTCTTTTTTCTGCTTTCTTCAAGCAACACCTCTGTATATTTTTATTTGGCGTTTCTCGTGTTCTTCTTCTGTTTTGTTCCATTGTATTGAGAGTTACAACATAATTGGACATTAGACAATAATTAAATAAATTTCTCTTCTCCTTTCTAGGTACTACCCAAGCAAATGTGTATATTTTTGAAGTTTTCTTTTCCCTCATGTCTAGCCATTTGTAGCATTTGGGCACTGCCGTCAGGAATGTTTATGGCCGTCGTATTTATAGCGACACTGAAAACACATGACATCATCAGAGTGACGGATAACGTATCTTATGATAAGGTTATCTTGGTGGGGATTTTCTGTGGCTCAAGTACAAGTGTATTTTCCCAGAAGCGGCTGATGGCTACTGGAAAGACTTTTAAAAAAAGCCACACTGATAGAATTTTAAAATCGATAGATATACACACACGCCTCCTATTACGGCTCGATACATACTGAATATGATCAAAGCTGCTGTGGGCCTCTACGCTGCACCTGCCAGCGTAAAATAGAACTCTGATAAGGCTTCTTTATTCAGTCCTCAGATTAGAGGTGGAGTATAATGGCTCTTGAATTCAACTAAGCAGTGAAGTGAGATGAATCATGTGCTCCTGAGTGATGATGTCACCGACGACGTGTCGGTGACACCAGGCAGCAACAATGACATGCTAATCCCATGAGCTTTGGAGCCTGACCTGACTCTTGACTGGCCCAAGTGGACACACACACACACACACACACACACACACACACACACACACACACACACACACACACACACACACACACACACAGTCTCATATTTGCACAAGCGCACAACACACACAAATCTTATCTTCCCACTTTTGGCTTGGCCCTCACCCTCGAGTCTTCCTGTTTATTCCCACAGCCACTAGTGGAGTCGAGCTGCAAGAGGAAACATTTTCAAGAGGAGAAGGTGGAGATAAGTGGATGTTCATCAGAAGCCCACGCTAGATGGAATAATTAGATGACTCACACCACAAGATCTTATAACACAAGCCAAAATCAGTAAGGAGACTAAGATCAAATTAGATGTTAAATCCCTCAGTGTCATTTAGCAGCAATCATGTCTTCAGCACGTTAGCTTTGTGGGCTCCTTCGTTTTCTTCTGGTCGTGCCAAAGGCAGCCAGCGCTCATTTCAGAGGGAGGGATGTGAAGAGGGTGAGGAGGGGTTCGAGGAAGGGGGTGGGCAATGAGTCAGATCCTCCACTCCAATTATTTCTGCATCCTGCGATGTGCCCTTAAATGCAGAACAGCATCACGAATCAGGAAAATACACATCCACAAAAGAAGCCGCACTTTGAAATGCCTGGGTTTTTTTCCCCCTTAAGAAATGCACACGACAACTCGAAAATAACATGAGAATCTCACACACACACACACACACACACACACACACACACACACACACACACACACACACACACACACACTCAAACACACGACACTTGAACAGGAGCTTGTTGACCATCACACAGCCGAGGGACCATGATGGGGAGGGGAGGACTCGGCGAGGTCGCTTTGAAGTTTCTATTCAGGTCTTTGTCCCATTCAGACTGCTGGCAGTAGACATCTCTACTAGAGGCCGGCCCCTCCCATCGTCACACCGTCCCTCCACGTACACACACACACATACACACACATGCACACACTCGAAAAGAATAGCAGACATGTCTGCAGGTCCTGTCCATCACGCAGAGCGTAATTAGGGTGGATTCAAATGCACCCCTTTTGTAGCCTTCTCACTCTCTCCTCTTTCTTTCACCTCCAACCTCCACTCACTTCACTCTCCTTCACTAGCTCCCACCCTCCCGCTTTCTCTCGTTCCAGCCTCACCCCCTTTTTCTCACTTTTGTTGCCTTCTTTTCTTGGCAGGGAGCGAGGCACCTCTCCAGACGTTTTCTTCTCGCGGCCCTCAGCCCCCTTCAATTCCTCTCTTCTGCAGGCGCTCTCCCACCAGTTTTGGCGCTGAGTGTGACCTAATGTTTGACAGACAAGTAGCCTTGGAGAAAAGATGCATCTATCAGAAGCTTGTAATTCTATTAGAATGGACAGAACATCCCCCGGGCAAGCATTTGGCATATACTCTCCATCAATTTAGCTCTTCCCTAAGCCCTCCAGGCCACAGACCTACAAAATGCAGTTTATGCTAACAGATAATCAGCCAGTTAATAAAATGCGTGCTTGTTTGCCTGCGCAAGTGCATGCCTTAACTGCCTCTTTTCCTTCATCGGATTTGTGACATTCAGCTTCAAAGCACGATTTCTCTTCTTGAAATCTCATCTGAGCTCTCTAAGAAGCTATAACGGCGGGAGCTGTGGCAAGTTAAGATTAAAGGATCACAGACATCCACTAATTAGGATTGCTATCAAGAGCCCCCGTATGTTTATATGTCGACAAAAATGGTTACACAGAAAACATCTATTGTCTGGGCTTGCCATCTGATCCGCCGGTTGGGGATATGACAGAGGAGGGAGAAGAGGAAGCGGGGAGCGATGCTTCCATCTCCTGCCGGGATGTTCCAATGAGCATATGTTTATCAGAGATGATTATTTGTCTGTAATCAGCACTTCGCCGTCAGTCACGAGATGATGGATGGGAGAGATGGAGAGGGAAGTGGGCGACGGAACCAGCAGGAAGATGTCTGGACGGCAATCAAGCGCTGCACAAACAGGAAATGTACGTCTGCGGATGGCCCGGCTGTTTTGTTTGGCCTTGCTGCTGTTCCAGTTGAATCAAAGCGAAATGAAACAACTCGTACAACAGCGCCCAAAATAGCCCGTTTACATTAACGGAGTTTTCCCACTGTTTCAATGGCTCGCTGTTTGCAGAAAATCCGTGTTGTTTATGCCCATGTGTATCCGCAACTATAATAGAGAACACTTAACTCTGCGTGAGACAGATGGCAAATGCGTGTGTGTGTGTGTGTGTGTGTGTGTGTGTGTGTGTGTGTGTGTGTGTGTGTGTGTGTGTGTAAGTGAGTGTTTTTGAGGATGTATTGTCTCAGTGGTTAATGGCTATTCATTATTGATTACAGCTGGAACGCTGGAGTCACATGTTCCTTGTACTCTCCCAGATAACGAAGGTTAACCACTTGACCCGGTGCATGCCGAGGGGCTCGGCTCACCTGCGTCCACGCAGCCTGATAAAGAGGCCCGGCTCACGCCGACGCTACGGCCCGGCGTGCTCCGAGCCATGCCTGTAGATCACGGTGGTGTCACGGAGCTACACCAGGGGGTAATGTGCCAGACTTCATTAAGGGCAGATTAAAAGCAAGAGAAGGCTATTTACACTGTGATTTATTTTCACTTTGAGGTTGCTGGCCCGACTGCCGGCTGCCTTATCCAGGAATGATGTCATGGTTTCTGTGTTGGTTTAGTGCAAATATCAGATTGGACGGGGACTATGTCCTTTGGTAGCAGGGTTCAGCTTGGGCGAAACAAAAGACAAAGAAAGCTGCCCTGCTTTCATTTGATTTGTGTCGTTGGAGTAACCGTTATTAGAGTAATGGAAACACATTTTCAACACATTAGCACACGGTTAAAATCATGACGAGTTGTTGCGGCAGCTTCCAAGTTAATTCTGGCTATTAATAGAAGCAGTAATCGCCAAGTATACACATTAACGTGATGACCTCATTACTGGGAAATGCCACCATTTCTTAGACGGCTCTCTGTTCTGTGCGTGTGTGTGTGTGTGTGTGTGTGTGTGTGTGTGTGTGTGTGTGTGTGGGTGGGTGGGCCACAGTGAAGGACCTGAAAGCATCATTCAACACTTCTTTTTCCTTACAAGCACATCATTCTTTGTTAAGCCGATGTGTTTTTCTGTAGATCTTTCACATTCTTTCCATAATCCCCAAGAAATAGATACAACGACTTGTTGTTCTTGCTCCAGTGCCATGCGTCATGGTAAACGCTGCTGGTTCAACATTCATTTTGATTGCTTCCCACAACAAATCTTGGTGTAATGTTGTCCTTGGCAAATAAAGTGCTTCTGATCCCCAAGCTATGGCTTGATCAGAGTAGTGCAAGATGTCGACTATTAACGCCTTGGAGTCCGATTCCTATTGGACTGTTAGCACTGGCTGTGGTAGACCTCAAGCTCTTCTATACAGGCTGCTTTCTGCAAGATCAGGTGTCAATCTGAGGCTCTGTGCTGCAGAGGTATCAGGTTAAGCCCAAATGTCTTTAGAGACCGATATAATTAGTTCCTGAGGTATTTGGATAATGTCACTTTTAAAATTTTTTTTACTTCATTATAAAAACAAACAACATTTCATTATGTTTGCCATTAGAAAGTCGTAAATTTCTGCGGCAATGTGTTTTGGGCCATTATTCATCTGTTCGGTTATGTAGCAATTGGGCTGTATGTGAACAGCGCGTACCTGCATTCCAATGCACCTCAGAATTGATCTTGCTCCCTCTGTAAGTAGTCACCCCGGTCAATATAATCTAATGAGCCCCATACATTAGCTTCCATACATGCTCTGCCTCAACCATGATGTGGTATACTTTGGATCAAACCCTGCTTACCCTACTCTTCTACTAGAATGTTAATCGTGAAGCAATACAGTTTTGCCTCACTCGTAACATGTAGTAGTTATTCCACTAGTGTACCCAAGTCGTTCAACAAATATGCAAAAATATGTTTCGGTCCTGGAAGGCAGGAGGAAAACTTCACCAATAAGATATCTACTCATTTACTAAGATGCCTTAGTCATTCTACAAGTGTGCTGAATTACCAGTTGCTCCTCTATTTGTGTCCTGCAACAGCCCAAGCTTCAGGTCACTTCCTAATTGGCCGTCATTCCATTTCATGTTACATTCAAGGGGGTCGTTGCTTGGTCGAACCTGGTGTTGACCACACACTGATCAGAAATATTCGACCCGTTGAACATTTATGATTATCCACCCACACCGTTTTCACAACATGGTCAGGGAGTAAAAATGGGGGAAATAAATTACAATAACCTTTCAGTGACATCTAAGAATCAGCCTTTGCTGAATTGAATCTGAAAAACGGAATTTCCGCCATTTTTTTTACTGATTTGTGTGTAGCCTATTTAAGACCCATGTTTAATTCATTTAGAAATGAAGAAAATCTTTTATTTACAAAAAAAAAGTAATTGCATTTGAAACATTCTCAAATAAAATTTAGTGGGCTATAACCCAGCCTGTTCTTAGTGGTTCCATTGAAAACAGTGGGCAGATGTTGTATTTTTGAATCCTGCTATATCAAATAAAGAGGAAAACACAATCTCCTTGATGGAGGTAGAATAAAAATATCCTGGAAGCACCCATGTGAAGTCAGAGCGTTTGCATAATGCGCTTAAAATTACTTCATTCCATTAAGAGTTTTGAAAAATGATTATTTACAACAAATAGTGTATCGTTGTTCTATGCCAGAATCGTACAGCCGCAAGGTGACGAGTAGAACAATTAAAAGCTCTTCCATTAAATGGCAGAAGTACTTATCTGACCTGTGCATCCGCTTTTTGTGACATTTTTGTTTGGTGGTGTGCCGTGACACTTTTGTAATGTAAAATATGTGTCTTTGCTTCATAAAGTTTGGGAAATGTTGCTGAACAGCTGCACGCTCGCCTCCCATTCCTCCCAAACATCACAGCCGTTAGGGGGCAGCAATGCTTGACCAAACTTGGTTCAAAATGACGAGAAACTCTCACCCCGCGTCTTCCAAACTAAACACACACACAGCACTCTCACAAAGGGGGCACAGACATGGACATGATCAATTATGTGTCAAGCATTTCTTCCTCAGTGAATGAATGGCCTGCAGTGACTATAGCCTACCGGCCCTCTATTGTCTTTAAACACTGGAGGATAAGTTCTCATGCAGTTCATTATCCCGAAAGGGGACAACTCGAAAGAGATCCAAAGAGGCCATTAATCACCATTCCCTTCAAAGAGGAGAAAGACAGGACCAGAATAACTGCCACTGTAATCCTATACAGTCATTTCGAAACGTTTGAAACACTCCAAGTGATACAGATTTAGACGTTTTGTTTACATAGAAATGATAGTCAGTCAGTTAGATTTATATCTGCGTCAACACTGGAGATATGTTTATAGGCGAGTGTTAAAGGGCTATTCCGGCAAGTTTGAATTTATAGGGGCGAGTGTTTAAAGTCCACCGGGGCATGCTGTCATCCAATTTGCTGAGGGTTCGCTATGACGAATAGTCAAATCAAAGTCCATTTGAATTTGGGTGGAGGAACTGGTGATGGTGGCGTGGGTATGGGGGTGTGAGCTGAGCCCAATAAACACTGGTTTGCCCCTCCTCGCCTCTCGTCTCCACCCCCCCAAATGCCAACGCTTCCTACTAGCGAGTTGGGACGGAGCGATGCGATTGGCTGACTCGTGGGCGATGGGCGGTCCCCAAAGCCCAGTTTGCTTCAGCTCCGGTTACAGTCGGGCTGGAGCCGACGGACGGAGAGAGGTCGATTTGGACGCGGCGAAACAAATGCCCCGGCATGCAAGGAAGCGGCTGGATTGTGAATCACGGAGCGAGCTGACTGCACCTTGCTGTTTTGTTTTGTCTACCCGCACAGGCGCATGAACAAGTGTTTTTTGTTATTTGCTTATTTTGGGCCAAGGAGCGTGTCCGAGTCGGAGCATATACCCGGCGGGAACGCACGCGGAGCAGCCCCTGGAGACCGGAGGGATATTTACAATAGAAACTCACTTCATTCCCCATAAGAATAGCGGTGATTGAAAAGGCACCCTGGAATGTCTCACAGCTTTTGGAACCCCCAACCGGACTTGTGACTGATGGATGGATGTGGAGGCAGCGACAGGTACCAGTAGACAGACAGAGAGCGAAATTTGACAAAGCTGTCTGACTGTGCGCCTCCATTCTTTAAAAGCTGACATTTCTTATAGTTCGGTTCAGTTGACCAGAAGGTCGCCGCCGCCTGTGCGTCATCCACAGGCCTTCCAGGACACTTGTCATCCACCGAAAGCGAGGGTTCAGTCAAGGACGCTGGGCCCGGACTAGAGCTCACGAAGTTGGCCACAAGGACATGAATGTGATAGCGAGCTCACATGCTCCCGACTGACCGACGCTTATCTTCCCACCAGCCCACACTCTCATAAAGACTGTGCGACTAGGTGCTGCCGTTCAGGGCTTGCTGTCCCAGCCGCCTCGGCTCCCACTGTGTGTGCGTGTGTGTGTGTGTGTGTGTGTGTGTGTGTGTGTGTACATTTATCAGCATGGCAGTACTGGCTTGTTGGAAGTATTACCTTTGGATCTTTATCTTGACGTGCAGAACGGTGCTACTTTCAGCCAAAACACTGGAGACGATCATTTGGAGCTCACAAAATCCCAAGTAAGTTTCTTGTTTTGTTTATATATTTTTTTTACTTTTTGGGTACGTGCATAATCGAGGCAGGATTACAAAACTTGCCAGGCTGCAGTCTTTCTTTAAACGTTCTGTGAAATGTGGCAATTATTCACAGCTAAACTAAAATATCGTTGGTCGTTGTTGTTGCTTTTTGTGTGTGTGTGTGATTCATTTCAACCACCAGCTACACGCTAACGCACTCTAAACAATACTTCACTAAAGGCGCCATGATAAATGGTTCATTATGACAAATTATAACACGCACCTTTATACGGCACATTAACGAGGACATTTTGGCTCTAATCAAGACTATGTGGGAGCTCTAAGAATTTTCCACTCATTTGCTCCCATTTCTCCTAATTATCGCAATCAATAGGATCTAGATTATAAATCTTGTTCCAAACGTACAATTCGAAAGGTGTGGTCCAGCCAAATGAAATCAAGTTTGGTCCAGGTGTTCTGAACACTGGCTCCTGGGAGGGCAGCTTTGCACCCTTCCAACATTAACCCGCAGAAATGTGTGAAGCCGTGGTTTCAGATAACAGGGGAATACGTGTTTGGGAGCTGAATTGCACTTGGATCCAGGTTGACGTTCTGTTCACCAAATCAGGGAAATCAGGGGTTAGGTTCTCAGATGCAAGCTGCTGGGAAAAAGATCCTATTATTCTCATCAAAACACAGCAGTGAGAGCCAAGACCGCTTATAATAAAATACATTCTGGTAGCAATTATCACCCACTCAGACTCAACTCCTGTGTTTGCGTGGTGTCGAATCGCGCACGCCTTGTGGGAAAATTTAGTAAAAAGAAACAAAAAAACAAAAATAGCCTCTGTGTGCATGACGCTGGAGAGCTGACCTTCAGCAGCAAGTGAGGCCAAAATTGATTTATCCCTTAAATGTCACATGTCATAGGAGCTTGCTGTGCAGCCAGTGGCTAGCGATATTAGTTGTGTTCATTGGTGTATTTATATTTGGACAGAATGTATACAGAATGTGTATGAGGTCAGATTCGGACCCGAAAGGCCGACCTGTCAGCTTTGATTTTCCCATGCCTTCAGAAGCAATAATCGTCGACAGATACTGAAGTTTAACTCATTAAAACTCCCTCAGCGGGTTCTAGACAAATACAAAACAATGTGACATTTATTACATTTATTGATTTATTGTTGATGTCACCTAAAGGGAAATTCTCAAAAGTTGCCACGCCGCTTTAGGGAGTCGAATATTATTCCTCCATCTGTTTCTTCACTCTTCTCCGCGTCAATTCCCCACGCTGACCGAATATTTCATAAAGTTCACAGTGGAACAATAAGGCGCTCGCTCGGCAAAGTGTTCTCCCCCCAATCTAATTATCCTGCTGCTGTGTGCTTTGAAAACAATAGACAATTATCTTGCCGTTTGCAGGCTCGGCAATAACAACAGACAAACCTGTTTTTCTTCTGAAACATATCCGTCAGCAGCGCTGTTTGACGGCCAATAAAGAAAAGGAAGACATGTACAGCAATCAGCATTGTTCTTTTTTTTTTTCATCAAATCCATCTGACTCAAGGCCTATATCGCTGCGCTGTGATAACACAGTAGTGTACAGTACAGTACACTATCAGGTGACTTATCTCGATTTATGATGCCTTACTTTCTGTTCCCCGTTTGGGGAGAACTGCTGTCTTGGCTAATAAATTAACGCAGCCCTCTGGTTGCACACTGTACCACATATACACACCAAATATAACAATACCAGCACCTCCCCGCAGGCCATGAGTTATGAGCCTAAGTATAGGAAAGCAGAAGGGCTGGCCCTGTTATTTTTATTTAGGTTTGTGTCGGCATTTATGTTTGCGTCGCTGCTGGTGCTCCATTAGTTAGAAATTTTAATGTGTTAGAACTCTGGCGCCTGTCTTATCAATAACTGCGAGTCGACTTAATTGATTTCTTTCCAGAGTGTTTGAACAGCAAAGATACGTCATGACAAAAGTGCATTGTGGGAAAGAGTCAAACAAACTTTTACTTCAGGGTAGACGGTAATCCATTAACAGGTCATTAAAAGTTCTGTTGATTCTATGGAATTGTTTGTGAATTAATCCAATCTTGAAGCAACTGAGGCAAAATGAAGTGCACCGTTTGGCCTAAACCAGCAGGGGTGCTGTTGAGACAGTGCCAACTAGAATGTTGTCAAAAGAAGAGCAGCCCGACGTCGGCCATGAAAAGTTGAGCCAGATGCACGCTCTGGCACGACTCCTGTGGGCAACAAGATTTTTCCTCAACTCAACGCTGGCATTGAAACAGAAGTTCACAACATTCTGACGAAAAATTCCTTCTATCCCATTAAAAACAAAATTGCATTGAAAAAAAAACAATTGATGGTTTCTTGATAATTTATTTCCCTTACAGTTAATGGGTGACATACATACAAGGACAGGCTGCGCAGAAGGAGGTTGGATGCTTCACCATTTACGCTGAAAAAAAAAAAAAAAAAAGCAAAAACAAAACTGTAACATTTGATCAGAGCAAATCGGATTAGCTCTCATTTAGCTGAGTGGGATTACTCCAGAAAATGTCACTTTGTTATGACTGATCACGTCCTGTCGGTATGGCTGAAATCCATACAGCAATACGCGCGCGCGCACACACACACACACACACACACACACACACACACACACACACACACACACACACACAC
>NW_017805744.1:5906662-5918265 GCF_001891065.2 Hippocampus comes
ACACACACACACACACACACACACACACACACACACACACACAGCACATCCAGGAATGTTGCAGTGATGCCAATTTAATGCTAATCTGACAAGGTTGCTCCGAGTGGCTCCCGCACGTCCTCCAGTCCAACCCTCCCTAGCTAATATTTACCTCATGACCCACAGTCATGGCGGCCTGTTTGCCGCAGCTCAGGAGGCAAACAGTAACGATGGGAGAGGCTGGGAAACATTCTTGCACACCTCTGAAATAATAAAGCAAGACGACGGCTGCAGGCTGGCCATCAGTCTGGTGCACTGATGTTGAACTCGCATTTTGCTGAGGCTTGGAAACACTTTTTTTTGGCCTCTGACTTGCATTTGAAGGCCACAAAATAAAAAAAGCAATTTTTGTGTCTGAGAAAGGTCAACACGAGTTTCTCTTTGCTACGACTCTCTTCTTTTGTTATGTTGGTGTGTGTCAATTGACCTTAGCTGGCTGACTCATTTTAACAGTTGACTGCTTTGGTTTCGCATGCTTAATACTTCACTAAATTTCATGACTAATGTAGATTTGATGGGCACTCATCTTTAACATCTTATTAAAGGAGAAAAGAGCATTTTGATAGCAGTTGTTGCAAGTAAGTGGAAAGTAAAAAGGGCTGATCAATTTGCTTTCTTTTTGGATAAGAATTCTATTTAAAGTTCAAGTTTTTCTTCTGTAATTAGCTTGATACGATAAAAGGGAAAATGCGTTTCCAATGAGCAATTAGTATTAAAGAACCTCTGTCTTATCTTTTCTTTCTTTTTTTTTTTTTAATCAACAACTTTGATAAGCACAGCAAAATGTTTCAAGTCGTTGACGTGAGCTAATAAATATTCAAAACGCGGCTCTGTGCTGGCATTCAAAATACAATTTCAGAAGGAGGTTTAAAAAAAAAAAAAAAAAAACCTTGCTTGCAAAACCCGAAACTGCCACAACCTGTTGAACAAGAAGCAGAAACCGTGCAAGGCCAGCAACAGGATTTGGTTCGTTGCATGGAGCGCTCGCTCCCCTCCGCTGCTGGCTGCTGTGTGGGTCACTGCTGAGAGGGTCAGAGGCCTGCTTGCCCCCTTTATCCCTGCGATATGCACCTCCGTGCCCCCTTCACTCTTTCGACTCTGATTGTGTTTCCCTCTGATAGAGATCTTATTACATGCAGAGAGGACTTCTAGCCTGAGCCCCATTCCAAAAGTTGGAAGAGAAGAAATACTTTTGTCAAGCAACTGGCGCACGCTGCTGTAAAAGCACCCTGTGTCTCAGTACGACGACAGCTGCATTAGCTTTCATGTGCGTGCACTTCTGTGTCGACGTGTCTGTTGTTTCAGGGCCGCGTAACGACACACACACACACCTGGGCTCAGAAAAGGAGTAGCAGCTCCTTGGGATATTTTTGGGGAAAATGTTTTCTTTTCCCTCATGGTTTCAATCCAGATGGAGTCACTTTATCCGCTGGCGGTTTGGCTGCTGCATCACTGAAAACTGATCATACTGATTTTCTCTGCTATTGATGAATCATTTCTGTTTATTCAAGCAGTTGCACATTCCCTACTCAGCCCAGCTCAGCTCAGCTCTGTTCTTTGAAACGAGTTGCATTTGCAACTCATTTAAGTTTCTTTTTCTCTCTCTCTTTCTCTCTCTCTGGTCTGTGCATGCTCCATGTGTTCCTGGCCGGCCGATGTGACGTGAGCTACAGTTGGATTTCTTTGAAGACATATTGTAGGACTGATTTCACAACTGGAACAACAGCTGAATGTAATAAATGAATCGGAAAGACAGGCTTCTGCTGGCATGATTCATCGCATAATAATTACTTGATGGACGGAACATTAATTGAAATGATCAGGGGCCAATACTGAAGTCATTCATGATTTTGATACTTTATTTTTTTTTCCTCAAACAGAAAAAAATGCTTCAACGATGGTTTATTAAGCAGGCTGGGTTGCAGTGTTTGTTCTTTATCTTATTCGCCGTTCATCTGGTGCCTCCAGGCTGCAAAAAATCCGGTTTATATGAATTGAGTCATAAGAAAGATGAGACTGTCGCCATGTAAAAAAAAAACATTGGATGGGAGACAAACGTATCATAACAGTGACAGGTACAACTGGAACTAGCATTAGTACAAAATGGTGTGTTTCCCTATTTTAGGGAAATATTCTTTGAACACATGTATTTTTAATTTTGACATCAAATAATGAGAACCAAAATGAAAATACAACCGAAATGAAAAAAAAAGTTCTAGTTGTTTATTGCAAAATAAATTAAATTATTATTGAGATTGGTCACATTAGTGATTTTTTTTGGGGTGGTTACATTTAAATCAACAGATGTTTTAAACATTAGGAACACCTTTATAACACCCAAAACAGAATGACAATTTAGAGTCCTCCAAATGACCATTATAAAAACGCTCAAGTGCTGACACTGGAGCACTTCTTGGTTGACTGTTGAATTTGGCACATAAAACCGCACCTCCACTCTTTACAATCCAGCACATTATTGAGAAGGTATAATTACCATAAAAAAAAAAAAACTGCCAATTTGATTTTACTGCACTGTGAGGGCCACTTGGAATGAGTCGAGTCCGTACAATTTCTGCTACTGTGCAAGTTCACACTCTTGCTAGAAAACATGAAGGTAGCATGTGAAAGGGGCAAGTGTAAACTTATGGCAAGCAGCAAGCGAGTGCTTGAGAATGTCACCGTGCTATTGTTCTTTGTTCAGCCGCGGTGGAACATTAAGGAAGTGTGAGGAGTGTGCCAGTGCGCCCCTGTGAAAGTGTTGAGGAAGAGTGTGGAGTGGCTCAACAGAGGCTGCCTTACAGGCTGTTAGCGAGCGGCCTTCATTAGACAGAAGCCTGGCTGGCAGCGAGTGGGAGGAAGTTCCCATCAGCCTCGGCCGTGCCAAGCGCCGGCACGGCCGCGGGAAAATCTTCCTTGAACATTTCAGACACTACGTGTCTCCTCGTCTGCGCCGGGGCTGTATTAATTGAAAATGTTGTTCTGCGGAGTAACAGGAAGTAGGGAGAAAGTTGAATGCGCAAAGTCGGTCTTTATTTGCCATTTTAGGTCTTTTACATAAGAGCAGATGAATATGAAAGGGATTAAGCAGCAGAGGAAAGGAAGCTAATATAGAGCGTCGCAACACAGCCCTGGGCTCAACCACACATCCTTTCAGACCAGCGTACAGCTCCCAGATTACTTCCATGTGTCAGCGCGAGGTGGAAGGCGAGGGAATAAAGAAGCAGGGGGACACGGGGAGAGAAGTTGAGCGATTGAAAAGAGAGCAGCTTTGGATTGCCGCAGATCAGCGCTGGTGTTGGACAGTGGAACGGATCTGTGTGACAGCCATCTCTAAAACCATTACCCTCGCGGCTCCCGCTGGAGAACTCGTAACCTCCTCATTCGCACTGACTTCACCCACTGTGCAGCCGAGGCAGACCTCATCAGAAGCGGGCCCAAACTGCTGGGCAGGGCAGCCGCCAACCTTCACAACCAGCCGCACTGCACGTCCTTTAAGACGTCATGACTTGTCATTGGCATGCAGGCGGGGACGGATGTATTTTCCCTCTGGTTTGTTGCACCGCAAAGACTTTTGTGGGGATGCTGGCATTCACTGTGCTTGGACTTGGGGGAAGGGGAACTACAGCGTGCAGCAAGGAAGTGTTGGAAGGACAATTTCTTTTCCAAAATCTTAACTTGCCTGGCTCTTCTCAGAAAAGTACAGCCGTCATGGGAAAGCTCTTTTCTAACCTTTGGGAACATTATCGTTATTTTTCACGTTTAGGCAGCGGGTGTTGAAATGGACGCTACATGCTCAGGCTTCTAAGGTAGAGTTCCCCCAGACACGCAGCAAAATATACAAGAGTGAAAAAGTTCGAATGAAAAAATATATATACCGTATTGGCCCGAATATAAGACTGTGTTTTTTGCATTGAAATAAGACTGAAAAAGTGGGGGTCGTCTTATATTCGGGGTCTAGACATTATACCCATTCATGACGCTAGATGGCGCCAGATATCATTGAAGCGAATGCTGAACTTGACTCCCCAGGCCAAAGTGATCACCTGTCTCGAAGAATAAAAATAAAAATAGCGGTAGCACGAAGAAGAAAAATAAAAAATAGCGGTAAGTAAGAAAAGAGAAGAAAATAATAGAAGAGATAACAGAAAATGGAGAAACGTAGCGACAATCTGGAGAAAAGTGGGTCGAAGAACGGCCAGGGTAACCGGCAGCTGAGGAGAAGTTATGATGTAATTTACATTTCAAAAATCAGAAGACATTCATTTACGAATGTGATTGCACTTTAGTTTACATATTTAAATGTTCAGATATTAAGATTTGAATGAGGAAAAATAACATGCTTTTTCTCTCAAATATATTGTTATAATCATTTGTTTCAGATATACGGTAATTATTTTCTGTACAAAAATTAACGTGGTGTTCAAAAGTCTTTTTTCAAACTTGAGTCTTGAAAAAGAGGGGGTCGTCTTATAATCAGGGCCGTCTTATATTCCGGCCAATACGGTAATAGCCTATTATGCTGGTAAGTCATTCAAATAGTTACACAAAGTAGAGAAAAAATGATATCTAACGTTTATCTAACAATTTTATGAACAAATCTACCACACGAGTACAATTAAGATATTGCTGCCAAAAAAAAAAAAAAAAATCACAGATACACGCACCAAAAGCATCGTAACAAGTTTTATTCTGAATACAAAAACTAAATATGAAAAAAAAGTAATTCAGTTTTAAAAGTCTGCAAGATTGCTGATTGAATACTTTCGATCAAATACATTTGAAACTGTAAACAGCACCAACCAAAATGAATTTCCATGCATGTAAGACCCCAGAAAATGTACTTAAAATGAGCACAGTGATATACTGTGATTTTTGTACTATAAAATGCAAGTGACGTAAAGCCCCAACAACTTAAATTCACCCATGAAAATGATATTGGGATAAACAAAGAGGTCATTAAAAACTTTTATTTCCCTTAAACAACAATTTCCCTTCAAATAAAAATTCATAACTAAACCCCGTCGCGCTAAGCGCTGCACGTTTCAAAGCGTGGGGAAAAAAGTAGCGGCTCACAGTGCGTAAAATACAGTATTTAACTAAAGCCTGCTACACATAAGACGTTTGTTTGTTTTTTTTAGCCCAATTCCTCCCTTTTTAACCAAGGTCAGCAAAGGCACAATTATTGGGTGGCAGTAAAGATAATCCCGATGATTATCTTGTGGTGTGAGTGTGTTGGCTTTTTTTTTTTTTTTAATTCCTCCCTTTTTAACCAAGGTCAGCAAAGGCACAATTATTGGGTTGGCTTTTTTTTTTTTTCCTCTCACCGATCTGTTATGAAAACAGGTGTGGCTGACACTGGTAAATATTTTGGTAAATGTTTGTGATTTAAAAAAAAAAAAAATCAGAGTGTGTGTTCATGTCCATGTGCATATGTGTGCGCGGTCAACACAGATGATGGCCAAGGCACAGACTCTGTGATTGTGGTGTGAAATGGAATGCCAATCAGGAAGTGACTTGAAGTTTGTTGCCAGACTTCAGAAAAAGATGTTCAACTGGTTGATTATTTATATAAGAACTGCGCTCCCCCTGCCAAAATTGAGAAATGACACGGAGTTGCGCACGCATTGTTGCGCACTGTTGTCATTACGAAATAAGCAGATAGCTAGCTGAGCTTATTTCTACTACCGTATTTTCCGCACTAGGCATTTCCTCGTTTGTGAATACAGTACACAACAAAGGAATAAATAACACACACTTCTGAGACAGTCCAGTCTCCTACATTTTACTGCCATCTGATCGTTCTGTTGGAGCTACGCTCAAGGAAATGCCAAAATAAATTCTGTAGGGAGCCTATAGAATTTATTTTGTGATTTTGCTTGATTTTCTGTTTTGATGCATTATTTTAAATTTTCGTAGTTTCATTGAAGGAATCGTTAATTTACGTTTTTTGGAGGCGGTCATGAATGCCTCTCGAGTCGAACGGAAGGAGCGTAGCTCCATCTAGTGGATGCATTGTACATCGCGTCTTATAATCCAGTGTGTCCAATATATGAAAAAAAAATTACTAAATAGGCCATTCATTGAAGGTGCGCCTCATAATCCAGTGCGCCTTTTAGTGCGGAAAATACGGTACTCCTTTCCTTCTTTCTCTCTTACCGTACACTGGATGCCCTGTGGCACCATGCTGACTGCCACAGATCGGTTCCGATTTTAAGGATGAATCTGTTGATTTGCCGTTTGGTGAGTTGGTAGTTCGAATGTCTGCTTCACATTCAGGAGGAGTTCCATGTTTGAATCACTTTTGGAACATCTCTGACTAGAGTTAGCATGTTCCTTCCCTGCTTGTGTGGGTTTTCTCCAAACATACTTCTTAGGTAAATTTCCCTTATTTTGAATACAAATTGTTTACATTTACATCTGTTTGTGACCTGTGATTGAGTGGCAACCAGTAGCGAACCCTGCCGGCTCAAATTGCCCGCGTTAAGTCAAGTTAAGTAAAGGTAAATGCGTGCACCCAGTCCATGCAGTGTAAGCTGCAGTCCGGTTCCTGCAAACTACAGCCACACTCATGAATATGTGGCTAAATGTATCACGTTGACCATTAGCATCTTTGTAAAGACGGAATATTCAACGCAGCCGTTGTATTGGTTGTCATGTGCAAGTGGTTATCATGTTTCGCAACACAACATCAAGTAATCTTGAAGGAACTTTTCTCAGGACTTGCGCACCGTTGAAAAGAAAGAGAAAGTAATTAGGACCAAAGGACTTTGACTTCAGATGTGACTGTAAGTACTAGAAGACTGAATGAATCATGGCCGCGCCGAACGAGCTCTGAACATCTCATCAATGATCATCACGGAGCTCTTTGTTCACTGTTATGAGTACACTAATGGAGCGACAGTGTAATTGAATGGAGTGGTAAGATAATAGAATGATAAAGTAATGGAATAGCTTGGGAGAGGAGCCCGTTTTCCCCGAGGGAGCCCCCGGTAAAGTGTGTCAGCATGGCAGATGGGTGGTCGGTGATAGTCCCCCTCTCCCAACACGCACAACTATGTTAATTATAAAGCATCATAATCCATCTACGGCATACTGTGGCAGGACATGGAGACTATTAGTGAGAGCATGGAAATGGCACAGTGAATAATCCTCAGGATTTAGGCACCATTAGGCTCCCTGGCCCCCCAGTAAAAAAACAGTCATTCCTCCAGTAATTTAGTTGGTGCCCTCTCTTTCGTCACCACATCTCCCCGCCCCCTCCCTCGAAACCCCCTCCCGCTACAAATGTTTCCCAAATTTCTAGATGATTTGATATTTGTCCTTTTCCTCCACCATGCCCCACTGGCAACAGCCCCAAAAGCCTTTGAGTTAGAGTGTTCGTGTGTTGTGTTGTTACGCGAGTGTATGTATGCATGCGTCCGTTAACCCTTGCTGCCAAGTCTCGGCTCATCCTTTTCTAAGCAAACTCCCAGCATGAAGCCGCTCCCCCTTGTGTTAGTGAGGGGCTGGAAGAAAAAGCCGATGGGACTCCTGCCGCTCCCAGGCCCGGGCCCGGCCCCTCTTCCCGCATGGGCCGGTCCTGGGATTTGCTGCGCGGCGGGGCCCCGTGTGGCAGCTGTGACTGACGCTTCAATCGGCGCTCCCCAGGACACCGCAGCGCAAGGCCGCATTCCCTTTCACTCCTCGGAAACGGCAGAGAAAGACAATTACACACGTATTCAGCAATCTCTTCTTCTCAGTCTCCCCACGAGCACGCAATCTGTGATGTGCGCCCATTAAGCGGATCTTTGAGAAACAAAGATCCAAAACTCCGGTTTGTGATGTTTTGCAAATAAGAACTTGCAAATGAGTTTAGCTGTCCAGGCTGCCTGTCTGCAATTTCATTAAAGTTGTTCTTGTTTACTTTATCCCCTGAATTATTCCTTCCCTAAGTAAACAGTCTAATTCAGCGATTTCACTTGAACGTCCCGGGATATTTAGAAAATGTCAGTAATGGAAAAACATTTGAGCCTTAAAGTGCAGTTAATGCTATCATGTATGGATTGTCAGCAAATTGAGTTTGTCTTTGGCCTGTTGGAGCAGGGACTCGCTAGCCAGCAGGATTTGAGTCTCTTAATTGAATTATTTTGATTGCTGACTTGATTGATGGAGTCAGATGGGGAACGTTTTCCGTGAGTTTTGTCCCACTAATTCGTCTTCCAATATAGCCAAACCAGACAGATACAATAGGAACCTGCTATCAATCACGACGACAACCCGGAGCGTTTTGTTTAGAGAGAAATTGGCCCTTCCATGAGGTCTGAGTTCCACAAGCCTTCCAGACGACGTAAAACCAACAATGACATCAGACAGCTGAGCACTCTAAAGTCTAATCTTCACATAATGCCATGCTAAACCCCACAGAGACCTACGGCGGGGAAAATGTTTCTTTTTTCTTTTTTTTCTTTTTTTTTTTAAATGTCCATGTGCTGTGCTTCCTCTCGTGGCCTTTAGCACTGTGTATGTGTGAGTTTGTGGGTGTGCGTCTGAGGGAGTGTGTGTGTGTCCTTGCATGTTGAGAGGCGCGACGAAGAATTCAAGAGTGAATGGAGATGTCACTGTCAGACACTGGCCTCCTCATGAATCCCCTCCAGAATGACCATATTGGCAGCTGTGTGTGTGGAGAGAGAGAGAGGATGTCGGAGGTCTGATGACCCCCCCCCCCCCCATACCAACCTGAACCCTCCCACGCCAAGTTCTTACGGCGGTGATTGCTGCGCGGTGGGGCACATGTCTATATTTCATCCTATTCATATGAGGGGAGGCTGCTTCATCTCTTGCACATGTGCTTCCCATTAAATGCGTGTTTATTCTCCCCCATGATGTGCGCAGCATATAGAAGCCCCTCATCGCTCCTATATTGGAAATAGCAGGGAAGGTCCGCTCAAGCAAACACAATATCTTCAATCTTTGCACCCACCAGATGATATGCACAGAGGATTTACATCCCGAGTTGCTGCTTGGACTTGCATCATAATGCACACTTTGATATCAAGTAGGTTTGCCATTATGCGGTGCGCCCCCTGCAGTCTCATCTTCTGATTGCACTGAATACATTGACTACTTTTAACTGTTCTACTCATCTGTCTCCCACTGTGGAACATGACAGGCCGCACCGCCACATCACTCCTCTGCTCTCCGAGATGAAAGCCTTTCTCTCCAGATGGTCCCTTCATGCAGGCCGGGCCTGGCTCATGTTGCTGATTTTTCTACCTCCCGTTGCTGCTTTTTCTCGTTCATTTATCTATGCCCGATTGTTGCACCTCATGCACGTCAAGACTTTTGTGTGTGCGTGAAGATTTTTTTTTTTTTTTTTCAAAATCTTCAACTATGTGTTGTGGAAGAACCCTGGCACTCCCGGGAGAGCCTCACATCGTGCCGCTGTCCTGCTCCGGAATAGAGTTGCGTGATTCTTGGAGACGGCCCATATGTGGCCAACCAAATCGAGCTGACCGGTGCGCCCTTCGCGCAACGAAATGGCAGCAGGAAGGGAAATTATTTCTCTTCTGTTGGAGGGACTGCGGCAGTCGCTTCAAAGCGGCACATCTGGCTCAGGCTTTAAGCGGCCTTCCCTCTGCATTAGACTTGCGTCCCGTGATGAGCCTTTGAAGGGAGCGAGCGTTCCTGGCGGCGAGATTGTGCGGTACGGGTGTCGGGATTCGACCTCTTTGCGATTTTACCCTCGGCTCTGCCGAGAGTAAACGTGCCGACCCGAAAGCTGCAATGTGACAACGCAACAGCTGCTGTGTCATATTTGGATGTACATGCCTCCTTGTACCGTAGCGGAAGGTGGCGCGGAGGCAAGCGCTTGCTCAGGACTCAGCTGTGGTTGCCGTGCGGAGATTAACATTTGAGTGCGCGCTACAGATGGTGGTAATAACGATCAGATAGCCCTTGTAATGGAGACGGCCCAGTTTGTAATGGCTTCCTAAAACAACACATGGAGCGTCTTTACGAGGCCACAATCCTCCCGACTATCGTAGCGCAAACGAGTGGTGTGAATGTGAATAGCTTCATGTCAAACCGGCTATTTATTAACACACGCACACGTTTCAATTTAATACCGACAGCCCGCATCTTGCCTGTTGAGTGTTATCAGACTACAGCAGTCAGGCCACCCGCCCCCTTTTGCATTCACTGTTAATGAGCCTAATGATGTGTGTCTGTGAGATTGCATCAGTCAATATGGTGTTCAATAAGGCCTCTAGAAACCCTCTGACAACTTCTGTATGTCTGTTGGGATAAGATCTCCAATCCGAGGGAGACAAGAAAGATCAACTATAATTTGTCTGGCATTAGGTAGGACATGTGTAACTGTCTTTGACTATCGCGAGTTGAGAGTAAACAGAAAATAGATCTGTCACTCAAATTCTGTGATAAGAGGCTCCTTTTAAGACACACGAGGCAGCTGTGTAAAATAAATTAAAACAGTGTCCTAGTTAGAAGCCATCTTGGCTATCTCTCATGCAGATTTGGCTCTCGGTGTCATGTAGTTTGCGGTATTCATTTCAAATTGGGCTTTTGTTCTCAATCATGTCACGAAGGTTGCTTGAAAGTGCTCTGAACGTTTTGTCACGTGAGGAGCGGAGTTGGGATCCAGAAGCAGTCATGACACGAAGTTGAAAAGTAAAAGCCTTTTAATACGAAAATACAAAGTAACCACAGAGAGCAGGGCTGGATGGAGAAGACACAAAAGAGAGCTGACACACTGGAAGAAAGCTCGACGTACATGTCACTGAGTAATCCAAGTTTATATACCGTGACACATCAAGCCTCTGTGACAGAATATAAAGATACAAAGCATATTCAAAGCATGGACGGGCCACAGCAACTGCAAGCAACTGAAACATTGAGGAGGAACAAACGGTCACAACATGTTTACTCTTTTCTTGTGTCTTAGCAGCCCTACAACTGAAAAAGGTTTTAACACGTGCTACCTTTATTTGTACAGTTGGCTCTCTCAACCAAAATAGGCCCCTTCCCACAATAAAAAAAAAATAGCGAGCAAATACCCCTGTGAGTGTGATAAAAGCCACTTCTATTATAAAGCACACAGCGTTTGATTGATCGGTCCCACGGTCTTGATCCCTGGGCTCGGCTGATTAAACCTATCCATCAGGTTCTCTTATCAGCGTACTCACAGATCGACCGCAGGACACTGAACTAAACCCCTCGTATTGTTGTTACACAGAAAAAGTCAAAGGCTAAGGACGGGGGAAGGGAGAGGTTTACCAGAACTCTTCTCTTCAAGGCCAGAAGAAGAAGAAGACCCCACCCCCAACACACACACACACACACACACACGGCTCGGCTGATTAAACCTATCCATCAGGTTCTCTTATCAGCGTACTCACAGATCGACCGCAGGACACTGAACTAAACCCCTCGTATTGTTGTTACACAGAAAAAGTCAAAGGCTAAGGACGGGGGAAGGGAGAGGTTTACCAGAACTCTTCTCTTCAAGGCCAGAAGAAGAAGAAGACCCCACCCCCAACACACACACACACACACACACACACACACAC